>NC_000084.6:71645000-71945000 GCF_000001635.26 Mus musculus
TTATTTACTGAGCTGTCTCAAAATAAAGGATCCTAACCCTCTGAATTTTGATCTCACATAAATATTGCAACAACAATAAAATATACATCAGCTTTTTTAACCTTCTCTTTACATTGTTTTCAAATAGGCATTCAGGAATGTATTACATGTAGGGTTCAGTTTTAATTTTTAAAATATCTCTTAATGGAATTTTTTCTTGAATCACTGGAGCCCTGGAAACTCATTTAAAAGAAAACCTCTCATGATACTGGCTCTGCATATTATTGATTCTATGAATCAGTCATGAGCAAGAATCTCTGTGAAAGAGATGATTCTTTTAGGGGAATTTTAAAGGGTAAGTCAATCTTCTATGCTCTATTTTGAAATGAAATAGCAAGTCTCATCAGCAGTAGGGGCAAATTATATGCACAGTGATTATCCTTAGACACAGAGGGACAAAAAGATTTCTAGGGAAAAGCATAAGTCACTGCAGAATAAGTCTGCTTCTAACTTCTTTGTCAGTGGTCCTTTGGGTATGAATGGTATCCATAGGGAATCCTGTCCCTGTGATATCTCTCAAGGGAAGGGAAAGTCATTTACTCCCCATAGATTTAAGGATGGTCCTCTGGAGTCTCCAGCTCCCCTCTTGCAGCTTCTCTGAAATCTCAAGGCTTACAATTTTCCTCTTAAATGCATTACACAGTTCATACATCCTTGTATGGTCGCTATAGGACCACCAGCTTCTGCTATCATGCCGAGTGAGTGCTTGATGAAAAAGCTACCTCTGAGTTCTAATCGCAAGGGTGTTAGTATCTGAGTAAACACAGAGTTCCTTCATCACTCTAAACTTTAGTCTTGAATTATAGAAGAGAACCTTTATAACACTACTGTTAGAATTTAATAAAAGGAACAAAAATAAAAACTCTGTTAGTTGAGAAAACATGTAAACAGGTGCAGATACTCATAGCTCAGCATCCGACTGAGCCCAAGGACCCCAGTGGAAGAATTAGGGGAAGGCCTGAAGTATCTGAAGGGGATTGCAACCCCATAAGAGAAGAACAATATCAACTCACCAGACCACCCAGAGCTCCCAGAGACTAAACAACTAACCAAAGACTATACATGGAGGGATCCATGGCCCTAGATACATATGTAGCAGAGGGTGGTCTTATCTGACATCATTGCCAGGGGAGAGCCTTGGTCCTGTGGAGGTTTGATGCCTCAGCGTAGGAGGATGCTAGAGGAATGAGGTAGGAATGGGTGAGTGGGTGGAGGAACACCCTCAGAGGCAAAGAGAAGGAGGGTGGGTGATGGGATGGGGGATTGCGGAGTGGTGAACAGAAAGGGGGATATCATTAGAAATTTAAATGGATAAAATGATTAATAAAAATGATGTATATTAAAAAATAAAAACAAAAAATATCATTAAATATTGGTGAGTATTTAAATACTATACCAATAATTTTGCTATTAAAAAGGGGGAACACAGGGTCCCCAATAAAGGAGCTAGAGAAACTACCCAAGGAGCTTAAGGGGTTTGCAGCCCCTTAGGAGAAACAACAATATGAACTAACCAGTATCCCAAGAGCTCCCTGAGACTAAACCACCAACCAAAGAAAATACATGGTGAGACTCATGGCTCTAGCAGCATATGTAGCAAGGGAGGAGAGGCCCTTGGTCCTGTGAAGGTTATATGCCCCAGTATAGAGAAATGCCAGGAACAGGAAGCAGGAGTGGTTGGGTTGGTGAGCAGGAGGGGGGGGGTGGGATAGGGGATTTTTGGAGGGGAAAACAGGAAAGGGGATACCATTTGAAATGTAAATAAAGAAAATATCTAATAAAAAAGGAGCTAATGGTACAAGTAAGTTTGCCCTCTTTCTGCTCAACATGCTCCTTATGTTTTATAATATTTCAAACATGCCTTTAATGTAACACTTTCCAAATGTGAGACTAGCTTTCATTTATTTACTGAGTCAATTTGCTTTTCTGTGGGATGACTTCAGAAAGCTGGTTGGAGTCACTCAATGAAGGTTAAAAGCTTCAGGAAAAGTGCTATGAGCATCCAATCCAAGCGGCTTCCAGGCCACAATGCAAAGGGGTGTTTTCTACCTTCCTCCTTAACATGCTCTCATTTCCTGATAGATTGGTGAGACAATGAAACATCTTGAGAGCCTTCCTGTGAGTGCAACTGCAGCTTGCTAGTCAGCCCAAGGGTTGTCTGCATTTCCTGGCAGTACCTGAATTCCCATTTTCTTATTTCTTTTCTGATTCATTATCTCTGTATGTTCTAATGTATATGCACTTAGGCAATTAATTTCAGCAGGGTTACAGGTTTGTAGAGATCATTTCAAACATGGGTACAGATTTATTCTATCAATGTAAGCATGCAGAATTAAAATTCTGGCTCTAACCATTATTTAAAATGTCTTTCTGCCCATTGTTAAATAACTTAAACAACTTTGGAAGTGTGAAAAGACAAACGACCAACCTCAGATTTGGTAAAAATCAGAAATGTCAGACTGGCCATTTTTTCTTTCAGATGCTGCAGCTCAGGGATAGCCATGGGAAGCAAACCTCAACTTGGAACTTGGAATTGTTAGCCTCCCTACAGTTCCACAATCTGGCTGGTTTCTATCTTAATCTCAAGCCTAGACCAAAATAGCAAAACTGTTATTGCCTTTTCTTCATGTGCCTAAAGATTGAAAGACTTCTGGTGGATATATTACTGATTTCACTTAACCTTCAATTTACTCATAAGATAGAGCAGCATCTTTCTCTGTATTTATACAGCACAGAGAAAGAGAAAATGCCAACTACAGGTTTTCTATGTTTGTCAATATATTTGACTATTGATGATATTGATGAAATAATTAATTCAATTGAAAAGTTGTGAGCCTCAGTCATCTCTTTTTATTCTATAATTACATTCTGACCAATTAGCTACTCTTTTTCTAGCTTCTAAAAGAGGCAACACATTAATATCCTTTCTGTTTACACTGGGCATTCTCAAAATTATGTATTTTTAAAAATTTTTATTAGATATTTTTTTCATTTACATTTCAAATGCTATACTCTCCCCCTGCCCTTCTCCACTATCCACCCACTCCCACTTCTTGGCCCTGGCATTCCCCTGTACTGGGGCATATAAAGTTTGCAATACCAAGGGGCCTCTCTTCCCAATGATGGCCAACTAGGTCATCTTCTGCTACATATGCAGCTAGAGACACAAGCTCTGGGGGTACTGGTTAGTTCATATTGTTGTTCCACCTATAGGATTGCAGACCCCTTCAGCTCCTTGGTACTTTCTCTAGCTCCTACATTGGGGGCCCTGTGTTCCATCCTATAGATGACTGTGAGCATCCACTTATGTATTTGCCAGGCACTGGCATAGCCTCACAAGAGACAGCTATATCAGGGTCCTTTCAGCATAATCTCACTGGCATATGCAATAGTGTCTGTGTTTGGTGGCTAGTTATGGGATGCACCCCTGGTTGGGGCAGGTAAATGTATTATTTTTAATGCATTATTCCTCTAGTGATTATCTATTTGAGGAGGTAAGAAAGAAAATACAAATAAGAAATGAAACAGAACAGTGAGATTAATATAAAAGAGCAACCAGGTAAAAGAGCATAAAATAAAGAAACAAACAAACAAATAAAGCCACAATAAACCCACATGGTAAGGCACATATTTTGACTGTAAATAAAAGTGAAAAATCAACTCTTGTTATCATGTGAATTATTATTTATGGGCCTCTTTCTAGTCATGATCACTGACAAGCAGTTGCGATTTTAATATTTTAGATACCATGAGACAGAATGTTTCTAGGAAGCATAAACTCATCACCATGGGGAGGTAATACCAGGCTACCTGTGCATCCCTCAGTATCTTATCAGACTCTCTAGGCACTGGAACTCATTTCTAAACAGATAGCATTTTTGTTTTTTGTTTGTTTTGTTTTGTTCTGTTTGTTTATTTGTTGGTTTGGTTTGGTTTTTTTTTTTTGGAGGGGACTGACAGTATATTTTATTTAAAGCAACGATCTCTCTATCTTCTGTCTACCTCTCTTGTATGTATTACCTGCCTGCCAGCTTGCCTGCCTGTCTGTCTGTCTTGTTTGTGTTTTGTCTCATGCACAAACACCCACACGCACATACACACACACACATATGTGCGCACATGCCGTTCTCCATGTTTTATGGGTAGAAGTGTGAAATAATTATATATATATATATATATATATATATATATATATATATATATGTATTCCAATTTTTGTATTAAGCACAATAATTTAAATATATATGGCCACACATCAGTGTTTGATAGTCTCTTTTGAAACTCCAAAAATCTTGAGCCCAATGCAAGGGCCCAGAAGAGGGTTGAAAGGCAGCTGGATGTCTTACTTCTATTGTACAAATAGACATTCTGTGAAATGACCATGACTACCCTTCAGTATGTTTGCCTGATTCCTATTGTTTCATGACAAGTGTGATCTTTAATTAGGGCTGTAGGATTTTTCGTGTATATTTCAATAAATGCTTAAAATCTGTTCTGAAATCTTTAGTTGTTTTTTATTGATTTGAAGCCCAGTGTAACTTTCCCCCCAGTCTTACGTTGTACCGTGTCCAGCTTTACTAGACATGAACTCGGAGCCAATACCCTCGAAAGATACTACTCAGGTAGGTAAAGATGTTTGATAGGACTGAAGAAAATAATAAGTCCAGTTTCTACTTGTAATGACATTCTACGCATACCCTGCCTACAAAATGCATATGAGGGAATACATCCCATGAGCAAAGAAGGATCAGCCACAGAGGAAAGGAGGACACTCAGTTCTGTGCTGCAGAGATGGTGAGATCAGGTAAGGAGTTGTCAGTTCTTAGTTAAGAATTTAGTTTAAGCAGCTATAAATAAGACACCTTCCTTGAGCCTTAGCCCAACAAGTGCAGTGGTCAGAAAGCTTGGGAGAAAGAAAGGGAGAATAATCTGAACCATCAAGCGTTTTATTGGATTTCTCAAAGTGATATCTGAGTTGTGATATAAATACAGAACTGGTCTCCTCACAAATAACAGTGACAAAGTCAAGCAAGTCACAATAAGGATGTTGCCTCTGTTTCTGTTTAGACCCCTGATCTAAAATCATAGGAAGGTGTGAAGAATGTTGAGAAAAATACTGCCTCATGATGTGCTCTGCTCACAAATATATAGGAGAGGACTATCCAAAGTTGGTCACAGGAGAAAAATTCTTCAATACAGACATAGGACAGAGAGGTCTGAAATTCCAAGTTATAGAAGAGTGACTAGACAATAATCTCCTACATATAAAAGCAAGCAAACAAAAGCATCGATAAACCCTTCCATTACTCAGATTACCAAAAGGTTTATAGGGGCTGGGTTAAAGATCGCTGGCTCATAACGATTTGCATGGACTGCCTTTGTCTAGGACTAGTGCTGTGTTTCTAGCACCATATGGGGTACCTTATAGCCACTCTTAACTTCAGCCCCAGAGTATCCAACATTGCCTTCTGGCCATCAGAAATCAAATATATTGGCCACCAAAAATAAAATATATCTTTTAAAAATAGGACAAGGTCTTACAGAAAGAGAATATGGTGATTGGTAGAGAGCAGACTGGATGACTAACACAAAGTAAGTCACTAGGAAACATGTACCACTTGTGAGGGATTTGAAGAAACCAGAGTAGGAATAAAATCACCGTACTTCCAGAAACAATACAATGCATTGATTGAGAATACATATATTAAAGAGTAAGTTGGATCTCTCCTGTGTAATTTGAAATCAGAATTATTAATGGTACATTACAATATATAATTAACAGCTAATAACAGCTTCTTATTTAATTTGGTTATGTGTGTGGGGGGGTGGGGGGGGTGGGGGGGTGGTTTTGGCATGCATGTGCTGGTGCAAATCTATAGGATCCAAAGGCTAGATGCTATTGAGGCATCCCTTAGAGCTTGCATTATACACAGTCTCAGAAATCCCAGCTTATTATGTAGGTTCTGGGGAATGAACCAAAGTCTTCATGATTTTGTACCTGAAAGGTCTTATACTCTGAAGCATCTCTCAGCATCAAGGCCCTAGTAAATTGCCTTAATTTATTACAATATTGGAAAATGTTCAAGAAAAGATACATACCCTACACAAACAAAAAATTATGGTTTTATAGACACCAAATTTTAAGGTGCCCATCTATTATTCCCTAAATCAGTTGAAACCTTTGCATTTATTTGCTCTATCCACAGAAGTGCTGTCCACCAGCTCCCAGCTCTCACTGATGAAAGTTGACCGTGGATTTCTCTTTCAAATTATAATATCATAACTGTAGCTGATATGTTTCTTGCTTTTTTTTATATCTCATGAAACTTATCATGGTTGTGTCCATAGAGCAATGGTCAATACAAAAAACAAACAAACAAACAAACAAAAAACCCCCAAAACCAAAAAACAACATAGAATGAATGAATATGTACGAGAGGGAGGAAATAAATGAATGAAAAGAAATTTTACTGTGTGCTAAACATGCCTAAGTAAGTAACCCTAAGTATTATATGTTTTTCAAAATTCCTTCTGAAGTTTAATTTTCCCCTTGGGTAGCAAAGATAAAATGGAATAATTCAGGCAATTTGCAAAATGTGTAGATAATTGAGGGGCATATTGCAGAAAGGCAGTCTTCTGCTTTAAGATTTTAAAGCCCTAAGGAGTTTTTGGCAAAAGCCCATGGGTCACATGCTCCATAATAATCCATTTTAAAGACCCTGAAGCATCTAAAACTCTAGGACAGGAAATAGGTTAGGGTGCACAGGGAAGTTATTAGTTGGGTCAGCAGATAAGGGATTTATGTGGCGCCCATATGCGTATAATGTTGAACAAGCCCTGAATATAGACACAGTCTGACCTTTAGATTTCAGTGTCCAATAATTAACTTCAGAACTCAGCTAAGCAGGCTGTCTGGTTCACTCACTCACAAGCAGCTTGGCTACTGAGCTATAAACACACAGTTTGAAATTCTAGGCAGTAGATATTTAATACAATTCAGTATGGAGCAACTTCAGAGTGGCTTTCACAGAGTAAGACAATCTAACTGTTGAGTAATCCAAGGAACAAAAATACACAGATTCACTCACTTGATTATAAAATGCTTTAAAAAATAATGGTGTTCATATAAACGGCTAGTGAACATAAGGTCACTTTCAAGGGCATGATGGGATTTTTATTATTATTTGAAATGTAGTAGAAAAGCACGCAGCAAACAATGGTTCTGTGTAGGAAGGAAGGTACCTAATTATAGAAGTTATATCTTTATTTTCCATGTGCACATTAGAAACTGTCTCTATGATGAAGTCCTTGCAGAGTCATGCATCCATTCTGCATCTTTCCTTCGTTTTCAGTGGTAATGAGCTTGGTCTCTATTGATGCAAGGATGCAGGAGTCAAGGCTTAGGAGTCTTTAAAGCTCTCCTGAGAGATTTACCTTAAGGCAGAGCCTGCTTATGTCCTGAGCCTGTCATTTCCTCAAAGAGGAAGAGATATGCCCTTTTCATTCCCAGCTCCTAGAGTAATTACAGGCTCAGGTAACAGGTCAGTGAGGGCACTGGGGACTTCTCCATGCCAAGAGGCGAGAAATCAATGTCAACACATTTGCAAGAACAACCCAGTGGTACTTTTCAGTGCTCCTTGTCCCAGGGAATCACAAGAACCTTGATGGCACCTGAATGGTGTCTTTGAATCAAGTCTCGGCATTTGATGCCTATCCTGGGAGGATGGCTAGGGAACAAAGGGGCAACACAGATGTTCGTAAAAAATGACTTGCCCTCCGCGTTTTCTTGGCTAAGAAGCCATAAGGGAAATCAAATATTTTGAACAAATACTAGTGTGTGCTTATTGCTCCCAGGATGCTGGTGTGTGACTAGCACTCCAGATAACTGTATAGGGAAAATCGTCCTGTGCACTTCTACAGATGCCAGCATCTTTTGTGTTAGCATCCCTAACACAAAAGGGCCCTGTTATAAGATCTAAAGATTCAATCCTACTTATGCCTCTCAGTCTGTTTCTTACATGTCATGTCTCAGCCCCTAGAAATGCATGCAACCACATCTTTTAGTAAGTGTCCACTCATCCAATTTGCTTGGCGTCTAAAGAGCCTCCCCTGACATGCTAAACACACTCTCAAGCACAGATAGAAATATGAATGCCCTCCAAAACCGCTCCAGAAAATTGGTATGCTATATGGTTAGTGTTCAGAATCAACCTTGAATTCTGATACATTGACACTATGAAGGCATTTTGTTGTCATAACTCTCTAAGTTTACTCCAGTGGGATCTTACCAGTAAATCAAAACCATGTTTCTGTTAGGACAGACAGATAACTACACAAACCATTATTTTTCTAAGAAGAAGAAGAACAAAGGTCTAAGAGATTGATTGGTGTGTCTCCATTACTAGGTCTGAACCAGACAAAATACATAAAGTTAGAACTATATCTCCCTGACAGTGTTTCATATGCACTGATGAAACTAGGGATAGAAAGAAGGCAGCCATATTTCTCCCTTAGAGTTGACTGTGCCCCCCACTAGCCAATTTATCACATAATTTCCATGGCAACTGAATAATTAGTATTGGATTTAGATTACTTACTAGACAGAGATTGGAATTCTCAGAGCTTGTCAAGATATGAAAGTAACCACTAGGTATGTGGCCATTAGATAGTTATAGTTTCTCTTTATTTCCATCCCCACCTCTCCATCCTCCTCCTATAACTCCTCCTCTTTCCCCCTTCTCCTTCACAACATAAAGGCTGGAGAATGGTCATACAAAGACACAGTGAGGAGCAGAAAAGTTGGCCAGGAACAGAAGAGTTAGAAGGAATTGAATTTGGCAACACATTAATCCCAAAATTCTACCCTCCAAAACTGTGAAAAAAAATAATATCTGGATTTTCTTTTAAGATTTATTTTTATTTTAAAGGTGTGTTTGCATGTCTGGTATCTACAGAGCCCAGAAGATGGTACCAGATCCATTGTCAGTCACCACGTGGCTGCTAGGGATTGAAACTGGGTCTTTTGTTGTTGTTAATTCACACAGTGTCCTTGTATTGCTATGATATGTTTTCTCAACTTGATCTAAGCCAGGGTCATTTAAGAAGTGGCACAATCAGTTATTAAATGTCTTTCATAAGATTGTCCCGTAAGCATTGCTTGTGGGGCATTTTCTTGACTAATGACTGATATGAGAGGATCAAGCCTACTGTGTCTAGTACCATCTCTGGTAGGTGGTTCCATGTGCTGAAAAAAAATCACGCTGAACAAACTACAGAGAGAAAGGCAGTAAGCAGAATTCCTCCATGGCCTCTACTTCACTTCCTATGTCCACATGTCGATCTTGAGTTCCTGCTATGACTTCCCTCAATGATAGAGTATGATCTGAGAGTGCTAACCTAAAATGTACCTTTTCTGCCCCAAGTCACATTTGATTGTAGTGTTTTATCACAGCAATAGAAGCCCAAACTGAGGCAATATGTCCTGTCTCTAGAATTTTGCTTTAGTTGTCAGGACAGACTGGTATAGCTTAACTGAAGCCTTTAAAATTACACCAAAGTCACATATATCTTAGTTCAGTCTAGTATCTGTAGTTTATTAGTATTTCTATATCTCACCAAAAAAATTAAAGCTCCTTGCATATAAATATTATTCTGATAAGGAAACATGCCAATAGATAGATAGATAGATAGATAGATAGATAGATAGATAGATAGATAGATAGTATATATTGTATTGTTTTCTTTTCTTAACTCATATATAATGTTTTACCTAATATGTACATATAATTATATACTCTTTGTGTTATAGTTGTCCAATTTAATGTATTTGACAAAATATTTTAATAAGAGTGATTCTAATACAGTAAGATTAATATAGAAAACCTTTAAAGAGACAAGAGTTTGTATTTCCTTTAGATTAGAACAGAGGCTATATGGCCAGGGCATGAGTAGCAGGATAGAAGTGGCCAGCTTCCTTCACACATCAACAGTACCTTCTTCACTTCACCCTTGTAGATGCACATGGGATGGAGGAAACAGAACAGAGAAAACGTGTACACTTAAATTAAATAGTGTTTGTAGATCTTCAACTGACTGAACCTGAAATCACCTTTATTAAAACACCCACCAACTCATAAACATAGAAATGTAGCAACACTGTTAGCATTGAATTTTTTTCACTCCTTGAACACTTTTAGCATCTTTCCTAATGGTTCATCCTCGTATTCTTCAAAGGCCCACTATGTATTCATTTTTTTCCTACAAGGTTTCTTCTCTTTATTCACTTTTACATTATTTATACTTATAGTATTCATCTCAGAAACCTTCTAAGAAAATATTTGAAGTAGGGTATACCATTGTAAATATCAATATATTTTATTTCATAATAAACTGACAGTATTTTAGCACTATAGAACATGGGTTTGGATTATCATCATCATCATCACATGGAAAAACATAAGTTGATTTGTAAACAACTGCTTGGGCTTTCTGTCAATACTCTTTTATTCATACTCTCTCTCACTCATGTTCTTTTTTTTTACACATAATACACACACAGACACACACACACACACACACACACACACACAGACACACACACACACACACTTCCTTGTAATACTCATCCCTGCTGGCATGTAGCTCAAAAGAATTTTAGGAGAAATCTCTGGATCTATTAAAATTGTGTAAATCCAATATACAGTAGCACCCTTTGCTACATCTCATTTCTGTTCTTAATTACTTTTTGGTTTCTCATGGAAGCAAGTAAAAACGAGATGCAACATAAAAAATAAGCCTTCTAAAAACAGAAGCCTTCCTTACAGCCCCCCACACACATAGGATTGATACCTTGTATTTTCCCTAAATAACTCCTTGAAAGTTCTCACTAAAACTTGTTGGCTTGCAAAAATCTATTTAGTACATACTCTGAACCTTGTTTGTTTCAATGGGAGAATGATTAGTACGGCCAATATATATATATGTGTGTGTGTGTGTGTGTGTGTGTGTGTGTGTGTGTGTGTGTGTGTGTATCCTGATCATTAGAAATTGCAAATATGCTAACATACATGGAGAGGGAGACATTAAAGCTGTAAGTCAGTGATCTTAATATTAAATGTCTGTCCTAGTTCATCCCAGTAGGCCCCTTGCACTCTCTTGTTCCTTAGAAAGGAAGCAGGAACATCATTGTCAGAAAGTAGAAAAACATGCACTGGATGGAAGGTATACAAGGGCTTATGTACCGACCCATTATCCTTTTTTTATATATATATATATTTTATTAGGTATTTTCTTTATTTACATTTCCAATGCTATCCTTAACCTATTTAACCTCAGTTCAGACACATGACACCCAGAATTTACAACAACACCTATATTGGCTTGTCACAGAGTCAGCAAAAATATAGCAGTAATTAAAATCAAGTATAGTTGTGTTTGCTTTTTCTTAGGATATATAAAAAGGTACTATTTTAAAAGATTTCCCTGGCCGCTGTCTTAACAACACCAGATGTATTTGCTGTGACAGACAGTTGATTCTCATGGAAAACCAATAGTTCATCCTGAATGTCTTACCGCAGCCTTGGGAGCAGGGTGCTCTACACTTTGACACGGCTCCTAGTAGTAATTACCTTCTTCAGACTTTATTTTTTCATTAAACACATCTCTTGAAATGGTTGTCTGCCATAACCAATATTATAAATCTATATTTAAGCTTTCTGGAAAGAATGCAAGGCAGAGTCATATACTAATCATAGGCATTAGAAATCTCTGATGTTTTAATTGGAAAACAGATAAATAAGCTTTGTTTAATGCTGTGGCCAGCTATAATTATGATTCCTATAACAGAAGTTAAATGCACTCTCATCATTTGTAGAAAATGCGATGCAAAATCATAACGCAAGTGATGCTAAGCTTGCATTTAGTGGGGATCTAGAGTAAATTATCTACATTAACATTATTCCATTATCATCACACTCTTATTTATTACATCTACTTAAATGCGTCCAAATGTTTAGTGCCTAAGTAAATTACAAGGCTAAAAGGAATATTAGAGCAATAGAAAAATTGACAATTATAAGTCATTTAGTATTTCTTTTAGCTTAATGCAAAACTAATGGGTAATGATGGACTCACTGGAGAAGTCCAGAACACATTTTCTCCAAATAGCCCAGAGTCTCTCCGTTGGAACTCTCTGCATTGTGCCTCTCTGCCACTTACAGTCTACTAATATAAAGTAATCCAAAATTATTCTATAGCATTCCATTAACATTTCTCTGAAGAAATTACAAGCTTATCTTCAGCTGATGCTCTGGATTTTACTGCAGATTTAGGTAGTCCACGGGGACACTGGGTCTTTTGAGATTCTTGTGATGTGTACTCCAAAATAGAATACAAGAACATGAATATATCTTTGATAAATTGCGGTAAACATGAAGAATACTGAAGCATGGAAATTCGTGACCTTCTAAGTATAATTCTTTTATTTTTTTTTATTCCTTTGTGGAAGAAAAGAATGTAAAACCAGGGGGTAGATATGTTGTCACAAGTTTCTTCCTACCAGATGGGAGATGATGGCATGTCACTTCTGTTTCTCTGAATTCAAAATCTAAAGCAATCCAAGTTTTATTACAAAACTAATCTGCTTTTATCCTAACCTTAAATGGAGTCCAAGAGTTTAAATACTCTGATCTTAGGCTAACACACCTAGAGGAAGTTGTAAATATTCCTAAAAAGGACAATAGGTTAACAGAGAAACTAGGATTTATATGATTGGTTTAATTTCTAAACTCTTATGTTAAGTATTCTTCACATATAATTCTGTGAATAATATCTTTAAAAAAATAAAAGCTCCTTAATCCCACTACCAACAAATTCTTCCGTTACTTATTCCCTCAGACGTGCCCAGTTATTGTTGCCAAGGAAACAGCCAGGAAGCAGGCGTGAGGCAGACTCTTTCATCTGGAGAAAGGGTGATGGGAATGGATGAGAGTTGAGCAAGGTCAGGCGCTTGCTGCTGAATACAAATCTGTCATGCCTAATAGATGAACTCTTTAGCTTCTGGGCCGTTCAGGCTACTCCCAGCAGCCAAGGAGAAAATAAAAAAGACACTCAAGCATGAATGCCAATCAGCCCATGTGGCCAACAGTGATGTATTTATGTGTGCCACAGCAGCTGTGCTAGGCTTTGGAAGGAATGAAAAGATAAATTAAATATGTGTCAATAATTATAGGAGGTCAGAATTCAAGTCCAGAAGGTATACTCATGAGATCAGAGGGATGTCATTTGGTTGATCTAGCCCGTTAACATCCCATATGCTTTTCTGAGGTCAGAGTTCAAAACCTGTCGTAGAGTCAAGTGTATTGAGCTGAGAAAACCCTCAATCAGCCCTCTGTTGTTTGTTTACCAGGGACAACAATCATATAAAGTACATGGGGAAATAGTATACATCTGGTCTCTTTTGATTAGTAGATGTGTGGTTCATCACTCGTTCAAATTAACATCAGGGGGGACAAGATACCTTCCCTCTAGTGATACCTCATGGCACATCTATCTCAATTATGCCTGCATAGTTCAAAGTTTTGAGCCATTCTCCAGTATCTCCAATACTTCTTCTAACTATTAGAGTGTAAAAGAATGCAATACCGTTATGTGATGGTATTTAGAGCTCTACTTATATACAGTTGATGACTTCCTCAAATATATTTTTTTTCTCTCATCTTCATTTTTTTATGAATAGGTCTCTAAAAATCCAGGCTAAAATCACAAGTAAAAGAATGGTGATTATTTTCATAATAAAAATGTTTCTCAGCATCTTTGGTACATGTGCATTTCTGTCAGAAATTTTAAATGGTTTGGATGACAGGAAAGGGGAAAGAGAGTCCAACAGCATGAATGTTAGATGCTACCCAGACAGGAAACTGATATGAAATCTTTAATTTTATTGTGACAACAAGGTAAGTTAGTGAAAAGAATGATCATAATAATAAAATTAATTGGGACAACTTTAACAAATATGACTATAACATGAAAATGGCTTAACACATCTGAAGATTTATCATATAGTGTAAAAGTTGGGAAATGAAACATTAATTCACTGTGCTATGCTTCAGCGAATATTTGTTAAATTATGTCACAAAATTGAGAAATTTAACATTCAAATTAAATGTATAAACTATAATTATATAATATGTTTGACTCACTCATTGGACCCAGAGGTTCTATTAATGAAAAAGATATTCTAAGTTTTTCTCTAATTCAGTATATATAATGAAAAAAACAGGCTGAATTGTCCTTTTATTCATATAAAATGTTTATAAAATATATTTATAACACCGTGGGACAGGAAAGTTATACAAAGTCTATTTGTAGAGAAGGCCTCACTTATTGTCACTGTAAGAGGCAGCAGGACTATGTCCTTTCTGTTTTCTGATCAGAGGGCAAGGGTCTTTTGTCTTGTTCTGGCTTTTTTGAGTTTTGTTTTTCTCCTTTAATGAGAAGAGGTAGGAGAAGAACAGAGATTGGTAAGGGGAAAAAATTATTCTGAAATATAGTAACCCCAATATTGCCTTGCTTTATAAAAGTAATGAGATAGTGGATTATTTGTTCATACACTCATAAGGATTATCTGGCCTCATTGAGCATAAACAATTGACGCTTGCAGAGTTAGCTACCAAAACCTATGCATATTATTCAGCTTTAAAAGTTAGCAAGTATACACATCATTATTCATTGAAGGGTAATAATTTTATATTTAAAGTAAAAGATACACGAGTCTTAAATCTGTTGGTTATAAAAGCAAACACAAGAAAATGGGAAGTAATTGCTAGAGGTGATGATGATGTCAGTGTCTAGAAATGATCTAGCTACCAATGATTTCCATAAAGGGTGTTGCTGAAACAGTCAACAAAGCAAAGGACTTACTTTGTCTTGCTTAAACCATCATGGTAGACTCGTAATTATGAAGCCCACTATGGCACAGACTGTGTTTTAAAGGATGAGCACGATGGAACATGCCTTTAAACAAGTCCCTTTCTAGGGCCTGTGTCTAAAAGCCAGTAGCAGGACAGTTGTATGCTAGTGGAGGCTGTGGGATACCCACCTCTTCTCACATGACCAGGTAGCTTCATCTCCCTACACTATTAAAAGGGGATGTCTATATAATCAAATAGAAACCATCACTGCCAAAGACTGCTCTCAGAGAAGCTGCTTAAGTAAGGTTTTTTCACTCTCAATGAGGCAGCATCCTCCCAACTCAGAAATCTATTATTACAGGACTTTGGTGAGTTAGAGCTGGCAGTGGTGGCGCACGCCTTTAATCCCAGCACTTGGGAGGCAGAGGCAGGTGGATTTCCTGCGTCGAGGCCAGCCTGGTCTACAGAGTGAGTTCCAGGACAGTCAAGGCTACACAGAGAAACCCTGTCTCAAAAAACAAAACAAAACAAAACAAAACAAAACAAAACAAAACAAAACAAAACAAAACAAAAACAAACAAAAAGATTTGGTGAGTTAGAAGCCTGATTAGCCTGTAAGTGTTAGTGAAATATCAGCATTATTTGTTTTTGTTTATTTGTTTGTTTGCTCACTTTGCACTTTGAGAAATAAAATAGTTTCATTTCATTTCATTTTATTTCATTTTATTTTATTTTATTTGGTATACATTATTTTTTCTAGAGGGTGTTATGATTAGGGTTCTAGAAAAATCAAACATTTAGATAGGAGTTGGACAAGGTAACCAAAAGAAGGAAAAGTCTGGAAGAGAAGGCACAGCATGAGAGACGTACTTGCTCACGTACTCATGAGTGCCATAAAAATACTCGGCTGAAAGCTATCCTATATATGCAAAGGACCTGAGGCAGACCTGTGCAGGGCTGTTTCAGGCCCTGTGTGTGGCATGATTTTGTAGTCTTACAAAAAAGCATACAGGTGAAGCACTGAATGAATTTCACTGTTGCATGTCACCAATGAGTAAGCAATTAAAACTCTCTTTTTGACAGAAAAAAACAAAACCCTCTGTCTATCTACTTTTCTTGCCTGCACAAAGAATTTACATTTATTTAATTTTTATCTTTTAGAAGTGCTAATTTCCCACACTCTGAATGCCTATTGGAGCTTACAGTAGATAGTGTCAGTCAGGCACCAGAAACAGAGAAAGCAAGCCTAAACCAGAGCAGGTGTGACCTTCACAGGACATTAGTAACTTCATTCTGTTAATCAGAATCCAATTCCAAAAAGATTCCATAACCCTCAAATTAGTGCCACAAATTTGAGTCCAGAAGACCCTCTCCAAACTCAAGTGTCCTCTCACAGGTCTAGCTTCAGCAAAACATCATATGAGCCTGATTCAACAAAACATCACAGAAATTTAGATCACATGACACAAACAAAATTTCCAATTCACTCTTCCTATTAGCATGTTAATATATTTCATATGTGGACAGATCTGCTAATTAGATTTGCAGTTTTCTATATTAAAAGTCAGATGATGCTAAAGACTCATACAACTCATGCAGCATTTATATGTATTGCATATATTGATAAAGATGGGATAATTTAGATAATACACTTCACAGCCCCTACTCAACTTCTGACTGAAATAAAAGTCACACGTGAGCTACATGGGACCAATGTATCATCCTTTGAGAAGGGCAGATTTTATATGAAGTATTATTCTGAGATTGTAAATTACCTCAGGATTGGGACTCTTCTGTCTATGGTGCTTTAGAGACTGGAGTGACTGTGAAAAGGTACACATTTCAGGAAACTAAACCCTGTATATCAACTGTCCTAACACCGCATCTGTCCAAGGCTTCACATATCACAAGGAATAAGATAAATTTGAAGAGACTGTTGAAATAAATTCCAGAAGATGTTACCATTTACAAATCTTGCTAGCCATTCCTACAGTGATCAGCTTATACACTGTCACATGTATCCCACTGCCAATTACACTCATGTAGATGTGTCTCGGCCACGAGAGAAAGAGGCAGTGTGGATGGACAGATATTTGATATTCCCCTTTACAGTTGTAAGGAATCCTCTTTCAAAAATTAACTATCTATAATTCAGGCAAAACAATGAATATGCTCAAGTGTTTCTTAATAAGGCTGAGAGAAAAGGGGGTTGTCAGAATAAAGACGCTTGTAGATGTCTGTTTATCCATATCATTAATATAAGACTTTGATTGACAGTGCCACCCAGTGTAAAATGGTCTCCTCCACAAGTAGTTGAAGCTTTTGAATCATTGATTTGAATCGCACACTATAAACAGGCTTTATGGTATTAAAATAATCCGTAGTTAGCTTTCTTTTTGTTGATGGCTGTGCATGTAGTGTATGTCAGTACATACATGTGGATAGGGCACAATTGAATTCCTCTAATGCTCTGTCCCCTATTTTTGAGAGAAGGTCTCTTACTGGACTCTGGTGAGTGAGCCCCGGAGATGTGCCCATCTCTGATACTCAGCACGGAGCTTGCAGATGCATGAGCATTTACATAGGTTCTGGGATTTTAAAATAGTCCTTTATGCTACATAGTAGGCACTTTATCACAGCCCTCTATCCTGCCATTCACATTTTAAAGAAAACTTGTTTACAGTATCAATATCCACAAAGAGAGAAATGTCATTCAAGATATAGTACTCAGCTATTTTTTT
The DNA here is from genome assembly GCF_000001635.26 of Mus musculus. Lineage (NCBI taxonomy): Eukaryota > Metazoa > Chordata > Mammalia > Rodentia > Muridae > Mus > Mus musculus. The sequence goes on from NC_000084.6 coordinate 71,662,690, forward strand.
TTTCTTAAAGCAAGCATACTGTAAAATCAATTTGTGAACCCATTACATAAATCCATACAAAACTATTTAGTCTATGTTTAACACTAGATAAGGATAGTCAAGGTAAGTTAAATGAATTTTTATTTCTAGGTTGCCAAAGTTAATACTTCTGATTCTGGTTTATTTCTCAGTACCTACTCCAGACAGAAGGGGAGGCAGAGGAAGAAGAAAGAGATCTGACCATTCTTGCCTTCAGACGTTTAAAGCTAATCAAATCAATATGTTCCAGCCCACCACTGATAGCACTCACAGCTATTTTATGTTAATGTGCAATCCTTTAACTTGCTATTCCATGATGGCAGTACAATGAGGCCATTCCTCAAAGGGGAGTAAAATGTGTCCAGCAGAAAAGAATCATTTCATCAGTAGGAGAATGACCCACTTATATACTATCAAGGAACGAGATGCATAATACAACCCTGTCACAATCTCCCTTAAGCTTTTCATTACCACCAGCAAAGCCAATAAGATACAGCCTTCCCGGGCTGCGTGAAAAGCTTCTTTTCAATTCAAATGCTAACTTCTAAGCATGGCTTCCATTATGCAGTCCTTTTGAGTCCCTCTTTCTCTACAGAAGCAGAGTTGTCACTCAGTCCAGTCCGTACCCATTCCTATTGTGGATATGGCAAAATAGTCTATACTCGTTTTTTTCTTTTCCACCCTATGAGATAGACACAGAAACGCGTTATTTCTCCAGCCTCTTAATTTTTTCCATTGCCAAATTTTCTATTATAGCTTATACCACCCTTTAAATATTTACCTCTACTGAATTATCTCTGCTATTTCATAAGTTGAACCTGAGTTTATCAGTCACCTAGGAGGGGATTTTCATGAATCACTGAAATCCTGCCACTGTCTGAGCTTCTGAAGATGCTGGAAATGTAAAAGGCAGCCAACAGAGAATTCCCAGTAGTGGACTGAAGGTATTCTTGGTGTTCCTCACTTCCTATCTAGTGCCTTTAATACCAACCTACTACTACTCAAGAATCTATAATCTTTAGAGATTCCTAATATGTATAGGAATGTATAGTAATAGAAATTACCAATTTCATAGAGAGCACCTACAGGCACCCTGAAGTGGACTAGGTTTGGGGAAAGTTCAGGAGAACTCTTATAAAAAACTCTAGGTAACTAACATTTTCTGAGAACAGGAAATATTGTCACTCCCGGGGCTGGTGAGATGGCTCAGCAATTAAGAGAACTGACTGATCTTCCAAAGGTCTTGAGTTCAAATCCCAGCAACCACATGGTAGCTCACAACCATCTGTAATGAGATCTGATGCCCTCTTCTGGTGTGTCTGAAGACAGCTACAATGTACTTAGATATAACAATAAATTAATCTTTAAGAAATATTGTTACTCCCAAGGAAGAGTATACATACCAATTGGCAATTCAATACCAAATACTTAATAGTGAAAAAAAAACATAGGTAACACTATATAAATTGAGCAGGGTATATTTGTGTATATTTGTGCAATATATATATATATATATATATATATCACAAAATATATATATATATCACATATACATATATGTGTGCATATATATACATATATGTGTATATATTACACAAATATATATATGTGTGTATGTATATGTATATATATGTGTGTATATATACATATATATATAAAACAATAATTTATAAATATGAGAGCCCATAATTTTAAAAGAAAGCAAGTGTATATATGGGAGGGTTTGGAAGAAGGAAAGGGAATGGGGGAAACTATAATATTTCGACATCTCAAAAAATAAAACAAATAATTTTAAAAGTAAAAATAAAGTGAGCTTTAAAAGAAATACCTAGAAACCACACCTATCATTCACATACAACCCATTAAGATCCTATGTAACGTGGATAAAACTCTAATTTTCTATGTATCTTCCAAAAGCCATTTAGGGTCCAGGTCCCCCAATCTCCCCAGCCTTCCATCATATCATTCCCTAAACATGCACTTCCAGTTCTGCTCTGCCCCTTTCCTGCCTATATAAAGTTCCTTCTACAAACAATTCCGTGCCATCTTGACAGCTTAGATATCAATTCCTCCAATTTCTATCCCTCCCTCTCATAGAAAAAGCTGCTCATGACCGTTTGGGTGCTACCTCCATTGTGATATAAGCGTACTCCTTGTACTCTTAATGTTTTATTTTAAAACAAAAGTGCTTATCACACTAGAGAAAGCCAAAGGCAATTTCCTCTAGAATAATGTTTTACATGCAAAGAATCTGGTCACTTAGTATGCAGTTGCATTGGTTTTGTTGCCTCTGATAGAGAAAAGCAAAAATTTATTTACCACTCTCTCTGTGTGAATTCCCAAAGAGACATCTGTTCCTAGCTAGACAAACATGTTTAAAAAACCCTATGCAATCTGATCCGAATTGGGTTCATAGGCTTATGTCAAATCGTGAGAAGTCTCAAGTGGAGCCCAAGAGCAAGCGTCTGTGTCAGAAACTGGACATAGAGTTCAGGAGAGCCAGAGGCTTATGTCTGGGCAACCAATGGTTATCGAGGCCTCTTTCCATTTATGAAGTAAAGAAGACAGGAGAGAAATATAATCTGAGATACATAGTAGCAGTATTTATCTCTTTGTTCTTGCAAATAAGGCCCATTTTTCTAGGAGAAAAATCACATAAAAATTCATTGCTCCCTGTTCAATATGGTCTGAATTACTTGGCCAGCTTTTCATGCACAAAGCCTGCTGATATTTATTTAAAATAAAAAGAACATTGCATATGATTAGAATGTGCATCATTATTTAACAGGGAACTAGTCTTGAAGTACTTACTATTCATGGAGGACAAAATTTCTATCTGACTTCATTTATAATGAAATATGTTTTATTTGAACATGGGTCATTGTAAGTTTCAAGGGAACCTTCTAATACTCTTTAGAACATGTGTAACTTTGACCATCCTATAAATGGGAAGATATTTGACAATATTTTCAGTGAAAGGTGTGGACATCTATGAAGTCATGATAAATATTGCTCAATAAAATGTGGCAAATTTTATTTGAGCAGAATTGGAAGTACTAGCCACTTAGGCTTATTAGTTAATTACTATGATTGCTTTTATGGGACAGCATAAAAAGTTCAAAATACCACCGGGCGTGGTAACACACGCCTTTAATCCTAGCACTTGGGAGGCAGAGGCAGGAGAATTTCTGAGTTCAAGACCAGTCTGGTCTACAGAGAGAGTTCCAGGACAGCCAGGACTACACAGAGAAACCCTGTCTCGAAAAAACAAAACAAAACAAAACAAAAATTAAAAAAAATAAAAGGTTCAAAATGCCAATCTATGATATTTAGAAGAAAAGCAGTTGTCCATTTTCTTTCTTGTTTTGTATTGGATATTTTCTTTATTTACATTTCAAGTGTTATCCCCTTTCCTGGTTTCCCTCTCTCCCCAAAACACCCTACCACATCCTCTCTCACCTGCTTCTATGAGGGTGTTCCTCCATCCACCCACCCACCCGCTCCCACATCCCCATCCTCAATTCCCCTATACTGGGGCATTTATGGACTCTTCAAAAGACCAAGGACCTTTCCTTCCATTGATGACAAGGCCATCCTCTGTTACATATGCAGCTGGAGCCATGCATACTCCTTTGCTGATAGCTTAGTACCTGGGAGTTCTGCTGGGTCTGGTTGGTTGATATTGTTATTTTTCCTATGGGGTTCCAAAGTCCTTCAACTCCTTCAGTCCCTTCTCTAACTCCTCTATTAGAGACTGCTACATCCACTCCAGTAGTGACAAGCATGGCAGGCCCTGAAAACCTGGGCGCTGTCCCAAGGTGAAAAGTTCATGGAAACTTAGTCTCCTGGAACCGTTGCATCCTATATAAAGAATGCTCCAATGTCCTTGCTTTAGTTGGTAAATGGATCTGTGTGCTTTCCCTTAATATTCCTTTATTACAAGTGCTCCTAAGGATTGATATTTTGACATATAGCTAAGTTAGATTCTAGGCAGTCCTTGATCCGACCTTGGGCATGGATAGCTAAGTCACTGCCCTACACAGAAATATACCATTATCTAGGAAGAAGGAAGTTTGTGACCTAAAGAGGAACCAGAGTAGATACTTAGAACTATAGATAGCTGAGTTACACCCATACACAAACTAGTATTCACAATGGCCTAGGGGGAAGGTGGACTATACAATAGACTAGAGTAGGAACTATGGCAAGGGCATGAAGCCCTTGCCCCTGGCTTCTAAGATTAATTGGACCTTAGGTGGAGCTATTTTTTATTCCAGTTGTTAACATTGAAATTTATCCCAGTTGGTTCCTGCCAGTTCTTCCATGTTTGCATTCCTTTGTTTTGTATAAGAATCCAGTAACCTTTTGTACCTTGCCAGTGTGTCACCCAACTTCCCTCTTTTCTTCTGCATAAAAAGTTTGATGCTCGATTTGACTTTACATTCAGAACCACACTCCCTTGTGCCGAGTCTGTCTGTCAATCCCGCCGACTCTATGCCCATCTGTCCGAACCTCTGATTCCCACGGGTTGATGGGGGCCGATTAGGCCTGGTCCATGGCAAGGGACCCCGTGTTCAGTCCAATGGTTGGCTGCTAACATCTGCCTCTGTATTTGTAAGGCTCTGGTAGGGACTCTCAGGAGACAGCCATATCAGGCGCCTTTCAGCACGTACTTCTTGGTATTCACAACAGTATCTGGGGTTGGAAACTGTATATGGGATGAATCCCCAGATGGGACAGTCTCTGGGTGACATTTCCTTTAGTCTCTGCTCTACACTTTATCTCCGTATTTACTCCTGTGAGTAGTTTGTTCTCCTCCTAAGAGGGACGGAAGCACCCATACGTTGGTCCTCCTTCTTATTGAGAGAATTGTATGCTGGTGATTTGGCACTTTCTTTTTTAAAAAGAGAATTTTGTTACTGCCAGCTACTCACTTAAAACACAGTAAAACTGTAAGTAAAAAAGTATTTTAATACAGTAGGAGGCTTTTCATTTTCTGTGATAAATGGTGTTACTATCTTTCTAAGATATGGTTAGGATAAAAAAAATGGAACACAATCAACATGGGCTCTGTTACACTTTAAGGATAATTAGTTGAAATAATTAAACTTTCCTTAAAAAGAACCTGCCATTTCTAATCTGCATTTAGCTCCTTGCATATACCTTCCCTAAGTGTTTGAAAACTATTGAGCAATTAACAAACACTAGAGGTTCCCTGCACATTAATTAAAATCATTAATTAATATGTTTGCCTCAAGTTCATTAACTGTTAAACCAACCATTCATGGATGGCAAGGTACTTGCAGGAAAGCACTCTTTCATTAGAGACATGAAAGCAGATCTAAATCTCTCCATATGAGACAGTAACAATAAACCATGTTCGACTCAACCAAAGGCCAGTGCTGGGAACCATGGTTCACCTCTGAGTTGACTCACCATCCTGTGTCTACTCCTGTAGAGTGGGTCTCAACTTTTTTAAGGCTGCAACCATTCATTACACATTCCAGATCTGTTCTGACAACTTTTAAACTTTACCCATTGGTCTGATCAGACTCATAGATGGACTAGTTTATAAAACTCAAAGTCAGATAACCTCCAAAGTTAGTTATATGGCCTTGGGCATTCAGTTCACCTCTCAGTGAAAGACTTTATTCACCCACAAAGGTTGACTTTAACTCCAATATTGTATTGTAGGGAATGAATTAGGTTCTATGTTACTAAGAAGCTGGGGTTTAATATAGTGCCTAGCACTTGGCAAACTCAAGACAGGTTTCTATCACTGTGAAACCTGGTTACACCACTACAGTCATTTGGTATTATAGATGATATCTGCCTTCTTTCCATCTATGAAATGAAAAGAGTTAAATATTCTAGGCCATACTATCTTGATGGTAAAGAGAATGTTTTACAGTTGTAGCAACAAGTCTTTGATATAAGCTCGTTCTTCAAAATGTTATTTTGGTTTGTGATTTCTGTTTCCTTTGTGTTGGTCTCTTACCTAGGTAGAACAGATTACAACTGTCGAAATGTTTTCCTATATTCTAAAATACCGCACGTTTTAAAATTATTCTTCAGATTAAAATATTCAAATAAAAAGCCAAAAGCTTACCTCCTAAGGCATTTTAAGTGATTGAAGGAGTAGACAATAATCCGAGTAGTTTGGGAGCCAAAGGCCTTGCATGTTGGAGTTTTCGTTGCTGCTTGTCTGATATTTCCAATTACATACTTTAATTTTAAAAATTCTATATAATTTCTTGGTTAAAATATTAATGTTGATTTCCATTTCCATTTGACTTGTAAGTTAAGGTCTATTTTATAAAAGGTATATTCTACTAAAAGTATTCTAAAATTTACATATGAAACATCTCTTCTGCTATGTATTTATATCTCAATATTGCAATTTTCATTGTACTTATTACCCTATTGTCTCACATGCTGGGAAAATAACAAAGAATAGTGGCTCTCAGAACATTCTAAAAAATGGTATTTTCTATCATATTCTAATGTAATTCAGCAATCCTGTCATCACAAGCTAGTAAGAGCCTAGAGCAGTGAATAACCACAAACTTAGCTAAATGTGGCTCATATTATGTTTGCTGTGCTAGAAGCCATATCTTCATCTACAGCAGATTACCATAACCTCCAGTGAAACATTTTTAACCACAGTGATGTGCTTTTTCAGCCTCACCAGGAAAGATAATCAAACATTCTCATTTACTAGGATGGAAAAGTACTATTCATTTACAGTCATGCCCCAGGGTTCTGCTAACTCTCCTGTTCAGACTTGACATCGTCCAAAGGGACCTGGTCAATCCACTTAGTACACAATCTACTTTACTTGGCCATTATACTCATAACATCATTTTAGTGAGATCAACTGAGCAAGAAATGACAACTCCTTGGGATGCTCTGGTGAAACACGTATGCCTAGAGAGTAGGAGATAAAATCAGTAAAGATGGCATGGCCAATTATACCAGGGAAGAGTTTAGTGCTAAAATGTTTGGAGAAACATCATCACATATGTTCTACAAGTGAGGATGAATTTTATATATTACTCTTCTATATACACTAACAGAATTTGAGATTTTTAGGCCGCACATGCCTTTTGCAGTAATTTACCTGGTAATTTAACAGTTTCATTCTTGTGAGGAAACAGGTATTTTGAACCCTCTGGACTATGTCGTTAGACTCCCTGACATTTGGCCACATTACCTTGTGGATTCTATAGCATTTATAATGTAGGAAAAAAAAACAATTAGTGTAGAGATCATGGCAAGCCTCAACAAGAATATCTCTCCCTCTCTCTCTCACACACACTCTCTCTCTCTCTCTCTCTGTCTCCATCCCTCTCTCTGTCTCTGTCTCTTTTTCTATGTCTTTCTCATACATACCCATACATACACACACACAAGGAAATAGACATACATGCACACAAATATAGATAAAGATATACAGAAACATACATGCACACACAGAGGAATAGACACACACACAAACAGAGGGCAAGGCACCCAGGCATATTCATATACACACAAAGGAGGCAGCACATATACATGCAGACACTGTGGTTTAGCTAATTTGTTAAAGATTGAGGAGTGATATAAAGATCAGGAACACAAAAATTTGGGGGAAGAGGTCTGTCGATGAGCTTCAGGAATTCGATACCCGATGGAACTATTTTTGAAGTTCAGGTCAACTAAATTGCATCCTTCACATAAAAGGTTCAATCAAGTGATCATGTACTGAAAGAAATCCATCAGGTTGAACACACACTCAATGTATAAAAGTAGAACACTTGAGGAAGCCAATTAGAAACAATATCTTAGAAAGATCAAGTGACTACCACTGGAGTGTAGTAAATTCTCTAACTCGATGACCCGTATCTGGTGTCATGAAGTCAGCAGCTATAATAAGTAGACATAAGAGACTGACGTAGTCATGGGCCTAGTCAACATCATTACTGTTGACCCACTTCAGGTGTCTATTTTTGGTTCCTAAAACTTAGTATGGACGCTGCAGATTTAGAAACGCTCAGTCTCCTAGGACAATAATAAGTCTTTAAAGGTGTTTGGTCATGTCAGGCAAGCCAAAATGCAACCCTACATGGAATAACTTAAGTCCCTTGGGTAAGGAAATAGGGGTAAGCATGAAGGATACTCTGGCCACCAACTGCAGAGTTCCTTTCTAGTCATCAATTTAATGATGAAATGACTCCTGGGTATCTATAAACTGTGAAGAAAAAGACTAAATGTTTCAACCAGACAATATATAGATATCAATGTTAAGTCTAAAATGTGCCGCACAAAATGGTAGCGCTGGTACTATTATGATACGTAGAAGGACTCTGATCCAGCAAAGAGAAAGCCTGTCATTTGGTAAATAGAAGCCTAAATTCAGCATTTCCCAGTAAATCTCCTAAAATAGGTTTCTGTTTAATTCCCTTTTCTCTGAAGGGCAAGGGTTCCCTCCCGCTCAATCCAGAAAGAGTGCATCAGTTCAAAGGTCCCATCATCTGGACTGCCAGAAAAAGCAAACAAACAAACAAACAAACACAACAACAAAAACAACTCTCTTTATTTTTCAACATTTTGTGTCTCTCTGGTATCCCAACTACAATGAGAAATAGCCTTACATTTTGGTGTTTTGTTTGTTTGTTTTGTGTTTTAAATTATTTATTGGTTATTTTATTTATCTACATTTTAAATGTTATCCTCTTTCCGGTTTCCTCTCCAAAACCTCCCTATCCCACCCTCTGCTATGTTTCTATGAGTGTGTTCCCCCAACCCACACCCCAATCCTGCCTCTCCACCCTAGCATTCCCCCACACAGGTGCATTCAACCTTCACAGAACCAAGAGCCTCCCCTCCCATTGATACCAGATAAAGCCATCCTCTGCTACATATGCAGTGGGAGCCATGGGTCCCTCCATGTGTATTCTGTGGTTGGTGGTTTGGTCCCTGGGATCTCTGGGGTGGGGGTGGGGTTCTGGTTAGTTGATGTTGTTGTTCTTCCTATGGGGTTGAAAATCCCTTCAGCTCCTTCAGTCCTTCCCTTAACTCCTCTATTGGGGTCCCTGTTCTCATTTCGATGGTTGGCTGCAAGCATCTGCTTCTATTAGGCACGGGCCCCTGGTTAAGGGATAGGGCCACCCATCCATCTCAAAAACATTTACCCAGAATTGCTTATGCCTAAAGGAGAGTGGAGCAGAGACTGAAGGAAGGATCATCCAGAAACTCCCTCACCTGGGGATCCATTCCATATGCAGCCACCAACCCAGACACTACAGTTGATGCCAAGAGTGTTTGCTGACAGAAGCCTGATATAGCGTCTCCTGAGAAGTTTGAGCAGAGCCTTAGCCTTGCATTTTGATACCTAATCAGCCTTTGTTTCAATGGAGTGATCCAATTCAGTGTTTTCATTGTGCTTTTGGTTACATATGTAGAAATGCCAGTTGGTTTGAAGGTTCTTCAAGAACAGTTCAAACTTGAGATGAATTAAAGTTAGTTTTTAAGGATTGTAGCTCATCTTAATCCTTAGTTTTGATCCAGGTAATACTCTATCCAGTACCTTAGTGTAGCAGTCATAAAATTCATATTATTCACTGCTAACAAAAATTCACAATACACATAATTCTCTGTTTATTCATACACACTTATGTACGTAACAATTTTTGATAGATTTTTCTCCTCTGTGCAGACTGTGCTCCCCTTAGGAGCCAAAGTCTAAGAAAAAATTCCTAGATAAGGTATGAGAAACACTCTTTTGAATTGTTGGTTTCATGGTACCATAAGGTACTCTGCATGCTTCAATGGAGGAAAGCAACCAAAAGTCTTACATGTCTATTACATGTATGAATCCCAACAATAGCCATCATGGCACAAGTACCCTAAGTGTTAAATAGTAGCATACATAATTTGATTGGAACAGACAGCTCTCCGTTGAACATAAAATCTACCCAACTAGAGAGAAATCATGTGAGGTACTGGAGTCCAAGCCAACTACTCAGGTTTAGTAAAGTCATGGATCTTTGAGGTGAGCCTACAACCACTACTTTGTTATCCAGCATAATCCCTAAATACACTTAAAATAGTTATCCATAAATGCACAGATAAGTGTATCCTTCACCCTGAATCAAGGACACTCCTAATTGCAACAGAAGGAGACCATTACCTAAAACCACATCCAACCAAAATAAATAGATGATGAGTCCCAAGGACACATTTACAAAACAACTGCTGCACATAATTGGCTTGGGAAACATCATGGAAGAGGGAGAAGAAAGACTATGAGGTACAGAGGATCAGAGATTGCCATGAGTTTATATTTCCTAGGAATGTCAGAAGCCATAAGCATACACTCTCACCATCATGGCTGTCTAAACATGAGTTTAATGAAGAATACAATAGACATGTTAATGTAGATGAAGAACTACAGATAACTAAGGAATGCTGAGAGCAGAAGAAATAGTCTTCTCTAGGAGAGAGTACATTATATGATTATCTAGTATCAAATGATCAGCACTGAAAACATACATACAAGTAACACTATATAGACTGAGCAAGCTCTACATATGTATTCAGGAATAGATAGATAGATAGATAGATAGATAGATAGATAGATAGATAGATAGATAGATAGATAGATAGACAGACATGATAGATAGATAGATAGATAGATAGATAGATAGATAGATAGATAGATAGATAGATAGATAGATAGATAGATATGTGCCCACAATTAATGACGTGAAAAAGAAACTATGATTTGAAAAGGAGATAAAAAGTTTTATGAGAAGTTTTGGAGAGAGCAAAGGAATAAATGATGTCATTCTATTACAATCTTAAAAACATAAAAGAAATAATTTAAAATAAATAACGATATAGCTGGAAATGTGGCTATCAAATTATATGTGTAATTATACATATTAATTATTATTTAAGATATCTTTGTTTTGTGTGTGTTATCTGTAGATGTAGCTACCTAAAATGAGTGATTATTTTGTAAGTAAGAGGTAAGAATATAAAATACACAAAAACATTTGGATTCTATGGAAGAATCAACATTTTCTCCTACTCTCCCAATATTTATCATTTTAAGAACCCGCAGATTATAGCATTGTTTGGTGTGTTTACCACCAGAATATGATGTGATCAATATTTATGAGTCTCTCACATTTCCCTTGTTGTATGCTTTACAGTTATTGCTGATCTCAATGCACTGCCATCATTTCAGAATTCATTTCTAATGTCAAAGCCTACCATACAGGCATATCCACTTGATTAGCACAGGACTGGCTCCTTGTTTTAAGCACATGCAGGATGAAGGACAAGGTGAATGACAAGCCTTTATTTGTTGAGAAGTCTCTGCCTATGTTGAATTGGATGGCAGACTTATTAAAATTATATGGCAAACTAACCTGGAAATCTTTCTACTAGCAATCATTTTATTTTTCTTTGACATAACATTGCTAACTGAACAGAAAAATATTCAGTTTAAGTGAGCCTAAGTATTAAAACATTTGTTCATTAATTATGTCCTTGGAAGGTAGAAGACGATAACGAAATAAAGCTTTTACTTTATTTACCCCAATAAGTTTTTTGGGCAATAAACGAAAGCTTTTACTTTATTTACCCCAATAATTATTTTGGGCAATAAACGAAAAAATAATATACGAAAAATAATAAACGAAAAAATATATTCCACAGTCGACATTTGTGTATCAATTTATAGCCTCCAAATTCCTTTAAAACACATTTATTGTCTAAACCTTTTTGAGAGTACTAGGGTCTGCAAGAGAGTGCTTGTGTCTGGGTACATATATCTGTGTATATGTGATTAGGACATAGCAGAGGACAATCTGAGTGTAATTAGCATGTCCCTTCCTCTTTTGTTTAAGACTGGATTTCTTACTGACCTGAACTTCACCCCATAGACCAGGCTAGCAGTAGGGTCAGCGATCAGCTTGTTTCTACCATTGTCCTGACACCATCTCTGGGATAACAAATGTCCATTACTATGTATTTGTTTGTTTGTTTGTATGTTCATTTTTGTGTGGCTTCTGAGCATCCAGACTACAGTGTTCATGATTCTGGGGGAAATGGTGTACCAACTGAGCCATCTCCCCAGTCCCTACATTAATTCTTTGGGTCAATTCCCTTTCGCAATTTACAACTGAGAAACTGGAGCCTTGGAAAGCTTTGGCAATAAACCTAGGATGTATAGAACTTCTCAGTATGTTTCCAATGGGTGTAAAGAAGCCAAATAAGAACATAAAGATGACTATGCACACATCTCCCATTTTCAAATGACTTGTTCAGGGTAAATGACCAAATTGAACCAAATCCATATACCATGTTGGACAATGGTTAACTTGAGTGTCCACACTTCTAATGGAAACTGGAGACTTAAATAGGATGGGTGGTGAACCCAAATTTAATCTTATTTTCATTTTTAGCATGGCAAGCAAAACATAGCATTTTAGTTATTTGAATTTATGGCCATATATGACGAAGCTAATATTTTCAGTTAGTAGCTCTTTCGAAAAATTGGTTCTGTATTTTCTTAGCTTAGAATTAATTTTAACTATTTACAAAGTATAATTCTACAGGAATGCTGAGCTCTGTAGTATCACTACGATAGGAACTTATTTCATAATGCTACGTTGGACTTTTAGTCATTTGAACTCAATGAAAGAACTCAGGAGAAGCATATTGCCATTTTAACTAGCAGATGATTTGGCATGAGACAACTATCTGGTGACATGCATGGTAGTTGATCTTCTAGCCTTCGTGTTACTGTGTAGAATCCTCTCATGTCCCTGAGTTCCTGGAAGAGTTTGATCATCTACTAACTACAAGGAAGCATTGACACTGCAGTCGTTTCTCGGGTTAAGAGAGAGATTCAACTTAATTTGCCACCAGCAGCTACTGTGATGGAGTATGTGTATTTTAGCTTTAGTTGCAGGCTCTCTGATACAGCTATATAGGTGTCCTTAAACTGAAAAAATTGCATTCTAACAGTTCCCGGAGTGTTGTAACTAATTGAACACGATTTTGATGCTCTATAAATGCCTGTGACTTTATGAGTTGAATTCAACCTTGAGAAATGTACACCACCATGGCTCATGGTTGGCATGCAGTTACATCAGCATTCACATAGACATGGCGCCTGTCTGTTTGGATCCATAAATTGTTCCTCACCTTGATTCATAACAATTTACAAAAGAAAATACCACGGGTTTATGATTTTATGTGTTGGTGTTCATGACCAGCAAAATATTTTTGGTAATTCCAGACTATATGATATACTACCTTGATAAAATATTGAAAATGCAATATCATTTGTAATAGGTAACCTTTTCCAGGGGAAGAGATGTAATTGTTAAAAGCTCTCATTTTTCTTAATGCCGAACCAATTTATTTCCTATACTGCAGTGAAACTCTATCTTGGAACTTACACTGGAAAGAGAAAAAATAAATCATGCATTAGAAAACATGCATTATTAGCATGTGACTCCCACACTATTTTTTTTCTAGTTTGTTTGTTCAATACATTCAGAAATTTAAAACTAAATTCTGTTTGTGATCATACAGTTTCCTCCTACGGCATTTTTGCACTAGAATATAAGGAGCATATCTTTTCTTCCCATGATAATTTTATTCTTTTCATATATATTTCCATTAAATACATATCAGATTACATAATCTTCTGTTGTAAGTATATTATTAGTCACACAATCCCCAGTCCTTGACTAGAAAGCTACTTCCAGTGATCTACTGGGTGTACTGTGAAGAGAATTTATATACCCCAGAAGAAGCTAGAGTCATAACAAATAAATAGAAAAAAAGAATGCATTTATCATTTGTCACTCTTCTGCCCTTTTCCCCCCTTTTCTAGCTCCAAAATAACTATTACCATCTCCAAAAAATATCTCTTTATGGAGTTCTTAATTTAATATTCATCTCAGTCCAGTCTAGTAGATGTGGACTCAAGGCTCAGTTGAAAAACTATTTCACCATGATCAGCAACACAAAGAAGAACCTAGAAAATGTTTACATATATGCAGATCTGGCTACTGAAAAATCTAAAAGATGAATTATTTTATTTTTATGATACTGAGCAGATCCAAGTCCGGGTTATTTGCTAAATAGTGTTATTGGTTCTGTTTTCGATTTTACTTGGAGAAAGACTTCTTATCAATACCCTTTACATCAACCCCACCCCACTCTCAAAATTAATTGAAACAAACAGTAACAAAAGATATATATCTCTGTCATCAGCTCTGAGGAGAGATTATTAATGCACTTAAAGAGTTGTATTTAATTTGTATAGGCCACTGTTTACATGATGTAGCTATGTATTCCTGGTGTTCACCAAACTCTTAAATAGCCAAGGTTCATCCTTTGTCCATAGGAATACATATGATTGGTCTAAATCCTGCAGTGTGCCCCATGCATATGTACCAGTGTTACCCAAGTACCTTTATTAACGGAGCCTCAAAATGCTATAATGATTTTTTAAAATGCTACCCACGGGATCTTGATCTAGTGAAAATCGCACATATATTTCATATTTTACAATAAATACATTTTAATCATTTTCGCCAAATTTGTTTTTCTATAAAAAACAACATATCTTTAATTGAATTATTACTGCAATCCCCTTTTATTCCCCAATGGAAAAAGAAAAGACAAGCATCAGATAACTATAGATAAGAGAATGAAGAAACTTCTTGAGGCTTATGGAAATGGAATCTGGGATAAACAGGTTACTGTCTTCATTTGAGGAAGAAGCAAACTGCTATGGTTGCCAAGGGTAACTCTGAGCCACAGGTCTATGAGTACTCAAAAGCTGAACAGCTGTGCTACGCAGGGTCACAATGTGGCTCAAAATGTGTGTTGACCATTTATTGTTTAAATTTAAATAGAGAGGGTTATGTTATTCACACCATGGTCAACCTCACTGCTTAATTCATATTTATAGTTGGCCTCCCCACCATCTGTGCACACAGCCCACACTACATCTCTGAAGAATTAGAGTGCCATTATTTGAGGACCAGATTCAGGAGGCAGGAAAAAAGCAATGCATCACGTATGTGGGGAATAGAAGAGATTCATAGTGATATTCTTTCATGTTTTGGGATTTCCCTCTTCATTTCATACCATTTCATCTGAATTCATGAGTTACACAGTTTTGAGCTACCATGTTGGTACTGGGAATAAAACCTGGGTTCTCTGGAAGAGCAGCCAGAGATCTTATCCACTTGGCCACCAGTACAGCCACAATTTAAGGTATGTTTAACAGATTTTAATGGGTATTTGAAAAAAATAGATCAAACAAATCAATCCCATAAAATATGAATGTATATAGCAAGTAAGCACAGATACATTCATGCAAGCACTCATGCTCTAACTTTAGCCAAAAATACTAAAGTAATAGTAAATTTACTGTTTATCCCCAGATGGCTAAGTGTCTATGTTAAAATAAATAATAATAATAATAATATAACTATACTCAAAATGCTTTATTCTTAGGGTCACTTGTGCTTTTAGGCCCTTGAGTCTATTTCTTATCTCAACATAGAGGTTCTTTAGGGTCAGAGAGGTAATTATGATCTGGAGTGAAAGAACAAAGTCTGTTTTGCTCAAAATATCTTGTTCAAATTCCACCATCATGGAAACAATGCGTGCATTTATTTCAAATGCACTTCTTTATGTTTTTCAGAGATCCTCTGTTTAGGCACTCTGTTTCTAAATATCCTCTGCCTTAGCTCCTGGCTTAACTTCACCACTGATTGTGAATCTTTCTATCTGTTGGAGGAAAAGACTCATTGGGCAGAATTTAGCAAGAAAGCTTTAGCCTTGATTTCATTCAAGTGTACAAATGAGTCTCTTCCCAGCTTTAGCTCATTGCATTCATCCCTGTATTGTGAACAGCACAAGAACGTTTCCATCTAGAACCCCTCTTTCTTTCTCACGCTTGGCATCATTCCTCCTCCTCATCAGACACACACACACACACACACACACACACACACACACACACACACACGAGAGAGAGAGAGAGAGAGAGACAGACAGACAGACAGACAGACAGACAGACAGACAGACAAAGACAGAGGCAGAGACAGAGACAGAGACAGAGGGACTCCTCCCCTCAAAGGGATTTCTTGGCATCTCTATTACTGGATCATCCGAAGAAAGAAAAATTCAATGAAAACAAACAAACAAACAAACAAACAAAAAAGACATCTTTCAGAACTTCAACCAATCCTCCAGCTCTGTGAGAAGTTGCCAGAGAAGTCCCTGAGCATCTATGCTCAGTTCTGTCCACTTACACGGATGTAAGAATGTTTTAAAAGTTCATATATTAGCCTTACATATACCTGTGTATATATACACACAAATCTAAACTTTCGCATAAAGCCTTTTTATGTTCACATGGGATATCGGAACAGAAGTCAGTCACATAATAGACAGACAATCGTATTTTATTGGTGACTTTCTGAATCCACGTGCAAGAATGTTCCTAAGGTGCTGATTTCATTTGATATACAGGACAGGTAGCAGAATAGGACAGGCAGGCCTAATATAAAATTTCCTAGAAGGGATATATCATAAACACACACACACACGTATACTTTGATTATTTAAATAATTTCATCCTTACCTTGAGCCACACAGAAACTATGTGGATGTTACAAATAAGCCACACACAATTGCAACTCTAAGCCCTATTGTTCCCACATCTTACCAGGCTTGGGGACAATCAGCTGGGCACTACTTTGGGCATTGCCAGCCTCATTTTCAGCCACACATTGATAGAAGCCTTCATCTGACTTGACCACCCCAAGGATCCGTAAGTTGCTTCCTCCCTAGGGAAAAAAAAAATAAAGAAAAGCAGATGAGATTATTTTGTAAGGGGGGTAAAGACCTCAACGTAACAAAATAAACTCAGAACACAGAAGAGTTAAGAAAAATCACGAGTCTATAGAGCCTATATGTTCTATGCTTTCTGGAAAATATTTCACATCTTTCATTTGATTTTCTGAATCCTTGAGCAGGATTCTGTGTAAGTCTGTAAAGAAAGTATACTCATATAACTAGACATTTTCCTGGATATTTAAATGCTAAATTCAAACTTTTCTTTATTAAGAATGAAAGAAATGCAGATCAATATCTAAAAAAATCTGATTCCTTCACATTATGAAGGAGTGTAAACTTGAGGAGATAAATAGATGAATAAACAAGAATGAATGAAGAAAAACTCCCCCTCCTTGCAAATTCTAAAGAGAAAACTACTCAGGTTAAATAATTTCTGGAAGTACTTGCCCAATATAGTGTCTGAGGATCCTTTAAAATAGCAATTTTTTGGGCATAATCTTTAGGGTGCTAGAAGTCGAGCCTATGATAGATTTTGATATCCATTTTGGTTTTGTATATAGAGGAAAAATTTCACCTTCAGCAATTCATTGTGGAAACACAGTAAAGTTAACTCCTTTTGTGTATAATTTAAACCACAATCTGTTTCAAGGATGGATGATAAAATGATCTGGAGATAGTATTTAATTATACAAACTCAGTTTATCTTCAATATTAGTGCAAGAATTAGTTCAGTAAGTGAGACATGCTAAATCACTTCCCCTAAAGTCATTAAGAGATAAATATTACCTCACAGGGAATTCTTAATTGTTTTTAGTGTCTTGTAGTCAATTTTCAACTGATGTAAAATTCTTAGATAAAGCTGGCTAACTTCTAATTAACAATTCTCCTCTAAGTTACTGTCTGAACTCAGCATTGCACATATAAAGCACAATGGCTCTCAGATTTCTGTAACTACTCAGGCAACATTTTTAAGCACATTTTGATGTGAATAGGGCATATACCATACATTTTCTTCCACCTAAAGAAAAGAAGCATTTGAATAGTTCAGCTATAATGACTCATGCTGTGAGAAAGATTATTCAAACTGTAGGGGAAAAAAATAAATGTTGCATTTTATCATGCGTCCTTAAGGGCACTCAACAATTTCCTTTTCATGCAAGTAGCATATATTTTAGGCACATGCACCACTTTTCAAGCTGCCCAATGGCAGGTCATTTTTTAATTCAGTGGCAATGGAAAGAGCATTGCATTTAAAATAATGGATTGGTGTGGCATTCAAAAGTTAAGTGGTGCTCTCTCCTACTCTTACCCAACCAATTAAACAAATGAAAGTAAAAGTGAAAATGGAAAACAGAGACAACGATGATAATGGTGTGGTGTACAGATTTATTCTTTAGAAGTATGGTGTGACAAAATGCATACAACTAGGAGACTATGGACATTACTGAAAGCTGTTTGATTGTTGAAGAGTCATTTACCAACAAGGACACATAATGCCACAGGGGGATACCATGGAGGCCTCTCTGGATGGCTATGCTCTAGTTCCAACTGCCTGAGTGACTTGACTCTGTTATGGCATTTCTTTGACAGGGTCACATTTGTCTCAAATACAAAAGCTCCTAAGGCCACCTTTTTTAATCACACAGTTCTTTTCATAGTTGAAAAGTGGATTTTATAGTTCTTATATGCACATAGGCCTGAAATCAGAACCTTTGTGATGAGCCTATATCCAACAAAGAGTTTTCATAGTGCTTTTTCAAGTAGCAAATGTTTCTTCTCCTAATGGAGAAGCCAGTAATCCTATGGTCTCCCATAAGGATACTGAATGTGAACTAGAATTTTAGGGGGGGGGGAAGAAGTATGGTTCACAGTCAGTTTTGTTTCCAACATGGGAAGCAGAGTAACAAAACAATACAGACTGTGTAGCTCCTCAGGTAGAGCCAAGACCACAGTAACAACATCTGTCATCACCTCTCATGAGGGTTATCAGGCTCCACCTGGGAAAACAGTGAGGGAAGCAGTAGTGTCGATGTCTGCTGTAGGGCAACCATGATAATAACAAGCATGTCTCTCGGAAGACCATCACTAACTGTAAAAGCTGAACAGCAGGCGAATCCTAGTTCCCTGCATTCTGCAACCGAGTTTGTAAATTCTAACCCATGAAATGACAATGAGAATGAGTTGTCTCAAATGCTTTGTTTCTCTCCTCTTCTCCCCTGTCTTCACCACCCTCTCTCTCCCTTTCTCGTTTCCTTCCTTTCTTATTTCATTGCTTGAACTATCCTTCCTTCTTTCCTTCCTTCCTTCTTTCCTTCTTTCTTTCTCTCCTTTTTGTAAAAACAAAACATGCTATATTAACTGCCTAACATTTCAAATTTGCAAATTAGTTGCTTTCCTAAAACAATTCTTTTACCAGAAACAGACGTGTTTGGGACCCACATACAATCTCTGGATCCTCCAAAGACCTTGGGCCATTTCTCCAGCTTTCACTTTACAGAAGAAAAAAATTTAATGGAAGAATGCAAATAATGACTAGGATTGCAAAACGAATACGAAAAGAACATAATTACCACTATCTGAAAATAGTCACTCGGGATCACCACATCTCCATTCTTCATCCAATTCACAGTGGGCACAGGCTTCCCAGAAACTGCACATTCAAACTCAATATCCATGCTCTCATAGGCATAGAGGTTGGAAGGGTGATTTAAAAACCAGGGCGGAACTGCAAAGACAGAAAACAAGGAATGAGTGGGCACATGGTTGCATGTGCTGAGGTCTCACTGAAGTGACAACAGTGCTCTGTCATTTCTGTTACTTACCAACTCTTAGCTTCCTAAACATGAATTTCCCCCAAACACAATGCAATTAACAATGTTTGACCACATGGAAGGAATAAAAAGTCTCTGAGAAAAACACATGCAAACAATATTTTTGAAGACCAAAAGGTTTGTATTCATTTGTTCTATGAACTGAAAAGTAGATAATGATTAGGAAACTGTATCTTAGGAGACAAACAGTAAGTTTACATAAACAGACAATTCAGATAATGAGATCAGAAAGATCTGTAACAATACATTTCATTACACTTTAGCTATAGATGCTCTCTAGTGAAAAGAACCTTGTAATGATCTTATTAACACATACATATTGTTTTAGCAACTACACACTGTATCATATAATTATACTATATATGACTATTTCCTGAGTATGGTATATCATCAACTAATTTCATTTAACTTCTTAATTACCATAATAACAGTTGTTCCATAATGAGAGTTTGTTTTTTGAAAGAAAACTACAATAAAACACACTAGCTCAGTTCCTCAAAACCAGGAGGTAAAATGTTGGGTATGATTTACCACAGCGATGTGGAGAGTTAAGCTGAAATATAACTTGACTATTCATGTAGTCTAAGAAGAAACATAAAATTCAGGGAGGTATCAGCCATGAGCTTGCTTTATGTAGAAAACATGCAGCTTTAGCATCCTTTTTCCAAGTCAGTCTGTTTGTATCGTGGTTTTACCATGTTCAGTATGCAGTGAGTTTCTGTACATTTGAGTAACTATATATTTTCCTTCTACAAACCAGGACTACCAGGCTTCCCCTGGACACCACCATAAGTATTCACATTGTCTTTCTTTTTCACCAAGAACTATGGCAACAGGCAGAGACAGTATAAACATCATAATTTCCTCTTTTTTTTTTCTCAGTCTTTCTTAAAGTCTTGATTTGTAGCTAAACATTTGAACCTCCAGGACTAAACTCCTTTTAATTTCTTTAATCTTTCACTGGGGCAATTGATTTAGATGACTGGACAGAGTCATAAATATTCATGCTCCAAAGTCATGAAAAGAAATGTCTCAGGGCTGTTCTAAACACTGTATACAGGGCTAAATTATGTATTTAATATTGATAATATTATTAGCATAATGATGATTTTTTTTCTGATTCTTTTGCCAAGTTCACTGACAATGTACCAAAAGACATCTGAAATATTTACTGAGTGCCTCTGAGGACATATATATGAGTGGAATCTTTACAACTCTGTCCTCAGTTTTACACAGATTTGCATCCACTGATTATTTACTAGTCAACAGGCAGTATTTCTTGGGTAAAGACAAAGTAGAATTTATTAGTCCACTCTCTTTATATTTAGCAGTTTCATCATAGTTCTCTGAGACATGATGTATTATAATTATTTTAAAGCAAAAAAAAAATGTTACACTACACGCCATTTACATAACTTTCTTCAAAAATTACGCTTCTTGTAAATTAAGAGCCTGGCAGTCTGCTGCTCTGCCCCCATTCTTTACCACGTTGCTGTAACTGCCTCCTTTGCCACCTAACATTCTGGGGGAAGAGTAACTCAGAGATGTTTATAGGGTCTCAGAGATGATGGAAGTATGTTCTGAGAGCTATTTTAGAAATTATAGCAACTGTCTACACACCCCAAACCATTCGACCTGTTTCTCCTAGGGCTGGGAAACCCCCTAAGTCTGCCTAAACAGCTTGCTCTCATCAGATTTTGGAAATGCATTAATACTTTGGAGGTTTGCAATATAGGACACATTCAGTAGTGTACCTTTAAAGTAATCACCTGCAGTGAAACAAATCAATAATGTGAGTGTCTATATGCATAGACTATGTGTCAGAGTGGGAGAAGATGAAGAAAGAAAGAAATGACGTGAAATGGAATGGAAAGACGACCTAAAATCTGGGAATAGGAACAGGAAGGATCATAGTGCAACAAAGGAGGAAAGCCATCTAGAAGATGCAGAGTAGCTACAAAAGGATGCAGTTTTCCCTAACGCCAGTAATGGAGCCAGAATGGAGTGGGTTTTAATCTTACTCTGTGTATTCAGTACAAATGCCTCTGATTTTATCCTCACTTACAATGTAGGGAGAAGAGTTGAGAATAGAGACAGGTGATGTAGGTAAACAACACACATTTTCCAGGAAAACAGTCGCAGAGCCAACAAGAATGCATAGCCCATATATATTTTATTGTCCATAATCTATATAAATATCTACATAAACGTGGACATTGTGTGTGTGTGTTTGCATGGACATATGTAACTTCATGATATTTAAAAATGTATGTTATTTTCTTTTTTTTTAAACAGCTTGAATTTTTTTATTAGCTATTTTCTTTATTTACATTTCAAATGTTATCTGCTTTCCTGGTTCCCACTCTGAAAACCCCCTATCCCATACCCCTTCCTTCTGCTTCTATAAGGATGTTCACCCACCCACCCACTCTCTCTTCTCAATTCTGGCATTCCCCTACACTGGGGAATCAAGCCTTTACAGGACCAAGGGTCTGTCCTCCTATTGATGTCCAACAAGGCCATCCTCTGCTACATATGAGGCATACATAGATATACATACATATGAATTATGGCTGACATTCTGAGTTTTCCATAGAGCTTATGCTTTCAGCATTACACATTACACTTGTTTTCATAAGTAATTTACATAACTTTTTATAACTGGTTCATTAATTTCTATATTAGATACTTAGTAAACTGAAATATATGTCTAAAGTACACTGAGATTTTAAACATTCAAAAAAATGCATTGCGTATCCAAACTGGACCCAGGTCTGTATTTCCTGCCATAGGGCTTATGAGTGTGTGTCATCTGCATATTATAATAAAATAAGTACCAATAAAGTCTCTTTACACCACATACTTAGTACAGTGTTTCATTTTCATAATAGGATAGACATTTGGTTTTTGTTTTAAGAACTCAATAAAGTTCACATTTTCTTACTATACTATGGGTATACTGGTATAAGTTAGAGACTAGTAGAATCTTGAACAATGTCATGCAAACTATAAAAAAACCAATCTGAGTTTAATATGGAGAGTGAAACAAAGAATAACATGAGGTGGAAAATGATATGATACAGCCATTTTATATAGAAACATAGGATATGTATTATAGTAGAATAACCACCTGAAAGAAGAGTACATATATGGCCTGCATAGACTCAAATATTTGAATGCTTAAGGAGTGGCATTAGGATGTGTGGCCTTGTTATGTTAGATGTGACCTTGATGGTGGAACTGTGTCAGAGGGGCAGGGCTTCATGTTTCAAATGCTCTCTTTCCCCTCTTCCCTCTCCCGTCTCCACTCCCTCCTCCACCCCACCTCTTGCTGCCTGCAATCCAGATGTTGAACTATCAGGTCATTCTCCACCACTATGTCTACCTGTACACTACCATGATTACTAGCATGACAATAATGGACTAATCCTCTAATTAAACAATTTTTTGTGAAACTTGCTGAGGTCATGGTGTCTCTTTACAATAAAACATGAAGACACAAACCAAACTTGTAACTTGCTATTTGATATACAGATACAACGTAATACACAGATAATGTGTTGATTTTATCTGTGTCTCCAAACTAATCCTACTTGTCATAATTTTTATGAGCCTGGGGTCACTCAGAGATACATCATGTCCATATACATTTTAATAAGATTCTTTTTATTTAGGTACTGGTGTGACCAGCACTGCACCTAAGACATCTCCCAAGATGTAGCTCCCTATCATATCAGCATAGGTCTCATAAAGGCAAACCACACAAAATTAAATTGTATTATGTCTATTTGTAGGTAGGCTCAAGTTTCAGCATGTATGTTTTACAGTTGTCCTAGTCATCTATTGTTAGGAGAGTAAACAAGTTTGATTACAAAAGCAGAAAGAGAAGTTAGTCTAATGACCTATTACTATCTTTGTAGAACAGCAAATTTTACAAGATTAGTCAAGTCAGGAATAGTTTCCAATGTCTTGAAAGTAAAGGGAAAGATGGGGTCCGACTTGTACAAATTAGAGGCTTACATGATTAGATGTTAGAGGATTTTAATTTTTTTGTTTCATTTTGTTTTGCTTTTTGGACTCTCAAGTATAGTAGTCTAAACTTTAAATATAATATTAACTGTCATGATAATCAAATTATTTAGTGGAAGAAATTGACGTTTACAATGGTATAGTCAGTTTTTGTTGTTGTTGTTGTTGTTTATTTGTTTTAAAGATGGAAAATCAACTAAAGGGTGAACATTGCTTATCTACAGGTAAGGATTAACTTCTGCTGAGTCATGGATCACTGCCTAGGGTGGACTCCTCAGATTAGAAAACTTTTTTTTTATATTTTTTAAAATATTTTTTATTATTACGTATTTTCCTCAATTACATTTAGAATGTTATCCCAAAGGTCTCCCATACCTTTCCCCCCACTCCCCTATCCACCCATTCCCATTTTTTGGCCCTGGCATTCCCCTGTACTGGGGCATATAAAGTTTGCGTGTCCAATGGGCCTCTCTTTCCAGTGATGGCCAATTAGGCCATCTTTTGATACATATGCAGCTAGAGTCAAGAGCTCCAGGCTACTGGTTAGTTCATAATGTTGTTGCACCTGCAGGGTTGCAGATCTCTTTAGCTCCTTGGATACTTTCTCTAGCTCCTCCATTGGGGGCCCTGTGATCCATCCAATAGCTGACTGTGAGCATCTACTTATGTGTTTGCTAGGCCCCGGCCTAGTCTCACAAGACACAGCTATATCTGGGTCCTTTCAGCAAAATCTTGCTAGTGTATGCAATGGTGTCATCGTTTGGAGGCTAATTATGGGATGGATCCTTGGATATGGCAGTCTCTAGATGGTCCATCGTTTTGTCTCAGCTCCAAACTTTGTCTCTGTAACTCCTTCCATGGGTGATTGTTTCCAAGAGGCAACTTGCGTTCCAGTTGTATGTGAGGTTTTGTCTTTTTCTCCTTCACCTAATACTTTAGCTCTGTGTTCAATATTTATTAAGAAGTGTTAGCTAAGTCACATTTTATATGTGCTATCTCCCAGCCAGATGAAGGGTCTTGAGTGCAAAGCCCTGAGCATATGACTGGTTTTCGATCTTCTTTTGTTTATTCCTCTGCCTTTCCCTTCTATGAAAGCAATAACTCCAGCATTTAAAACTATTTACTTGTAGCCATTGCTTAAAAAGGAAAAAAATAAATAAAACCTGAGTACCATGATATTTCAACCTATCAAATATGAATGAAACAATGACAGTTTCCAACAAGATATGGATTTTCATTACATTTGACTTCTTTGGATAAAATGAAACTTGTGACTGGAAATAACAAGGTTTTGATTTTCTAGGGTCTTTATGTCTATGTAGTACATTAAAGATTCTGAAAAATATTATAGCCAAGAAAATGCTGATTCAAGTCAACTGTCAATGAACAGGATGCTGAAAAATATAAAATTCTTGAATGAGATTTTTATCTTCAATAAAGATCAATCTACATGACATATTCCTTCAGATGCCTCCTGGCATAGATAGGGCAGCATAGGTCAAACTTACATTTGGGTATGTTTCCTCTAAATGTATTTGACTCCCTTTATAATATCTGTGTGGTGTTTAGTCACTTACCTTAATACAATAAAGCTGCTTTTGTTATTTGAGGACCTATGTCCTCAACAGCACCCAATCTATTGGAATGGGTTTCATCAATACCATGATTATCCCAAATGTATATTTAGTTTCTTCTTTTGCTCCATGAATTCACTCATGGCTTCAAGCATTTTTATATTTATATAACTTATTGTTTTCTCTTTATTAATATGTTTTAAATAAAACAAAATTGTATAATCTCATTTTTTAGGTCTGTAACAAACATTATTTTAAAGCATTTTTTATTATACAAAATTAATTTTTTCAGTGTTATTTGGAGTTTAAGAGGTTTTATACATTTTAAAGATTTGTCATAGCTCTTTGAAATGACAAATAACTTCTTTTTAATAAATATTTTATCTTTAAAAAATATAATTAAAATACAATTATATTTTCCCTCCATTCTCCAATGTCTTCCAGGTCCATTCACCCACCCCACCCCACAACCTAACTTGCTTTCAAATTATGGCCTCTTCAACAATGCCTTTCTGTAATTCTCGTGGCATAAATAAACAGAAGGCGGTACAAATCACTTCAGTGAATACCTAACATGCATCATAAAATACAGTTTTTGTTAGAAAAAAATCTACATGATCTTTTAGTAACCACTATTTCTCTCTAAGAATAATGACCATTTAGCATTGGATAACCAATTGGTGTGCTTTTCCTTCCCTTCCCTAGGGCAGGCAATTATTACTACTTTCAACATTCGGTCTTTACTTCATTCAAAAAATGAGCTAAAAGTAACATTATATAGACTAAGGAGGTTATATTTAAGAAAACAATTATATATATATATATGTATATGTATATATATATATATATATATATATATATATATATATATATTAATTTGAAAGAGATCAAAGAGGGATAAATGGGAACGTTTGAAGGAGGAAAGATATTGGAAAGATATATATACACATATGCATATAATAGCTTTTTTCAATTTTTATTAGGTATTTACTTCATTTACATTTCAAACGCTATCCTGAAAGTCCCCTATACCCTCCCCCTCCCCCTGCTTCCCTACCCACCTACTCCTACTTCTTGGCCCTGGTGTTCCCCTGTACTGGGGCATACATATAAAGTTTGCAAAACCAAGGGGCCTCTCTGCCCAATGATGGCCAACTAGGCCATCTTCTGCTACATATGCATCTAGAGACACGAGCTCTGGGGGGTACTGGTTAGTTCATAATGTTGTTCCACCTATAGGGTTGCAGGTCCCCTCAGCTCCTTGGGTACTTTCTCTAGCTCCTCCATTAGGGGCCCTGTGTTCCATCCAATAGCTGTCTGTGAGCATCCACTTCTGTGTTTGCCAGGCACTGGCATAGCCTCACAAGAGACAGCTATGTCAGGGAGGGTCCTTTCAGCAAAATCTTGCTAGTGTATGCAGTGGTGTCAGCATTTGGAGGCTGATTATGGGATGGATCCCTGGTTGGGTCAGTCTCTGGATGGTCCATCCTTTTGTCTCAGCTCCAAACTTTGCCTCTGCAACTCTTTCCATGGGTGTTGTTCCCTTTTCTAAGAAGGGGCAAAGTGTAGCTATTAATGTAAGAACATACCATGAATTTGAAAGAGATCAAAGAGGGATAAATAGGAACGTTTGAAGGAGGAAAGATATTGGGGGAAATGATATCATTGCATTATAATTTTTAAAAGGACATAATAAACTATGAATGTGCAAAATAAATAAAATGTGAAAGGGTAAAAATGTAAAAACCCAGTGGGTCTTCAGAGGAGGCACTTTGTACTTGATTTACTCATTTGTTTTTAGAACCATTGCGGTAGTTCTTTCTGGAATGTAAACATATGAAAAAACTAACCACTCAATAGCTGAATGCCTCCACCCAACTGTGTCTGTAGTGCAGAAAGAATACTTCATGTGAAAAACAATGGCTAAGAAGCAAACCACCTGGTACCAAATGTAAGCTTAGCCATACTGCAGAGTAGGAGAGGAAAACACACCTAAACAGAATTAGTGTTCCCAAAAGACTGCCCAATCCAACAATGAGAAATTGCTCTCATTTTCCAAATCTGTTTTAATTTAACCCTATGCTGACTTTTGCTGTCGAAGAAACTTTTGTTCAAGCAACTTAATTTTAAATGTAAAAATTATTTCTTCTTTTATTTACCTAGTAACAAGCTTCCATATGATAACCTCCATCTAGGCCTATCTTCTGTGATTGCACACTTGAAATCTGTTTAAAATTTCTCGCTAATCTTGTTCATTATCACTGCTCTATCAGTCTCCTGCTTCAGGAGCAGTTGTTGAGCCCTGCATTTCTTCACTTGTTTCTTTCACATACCTATCTATACTTTCCCAAGACTATCTAAGTTGAAATAAGTTCCACATTTAAATGGTAGGAATATGATGTGCTGGGTATAAAAATGTAAGTTTTTTTTTATTGCAATTAATCTTAATTGGAGTTTTTGTAATACTTTTAAAGCAGTTTTCACTTTGTATTTTCTCTAATTTTGTTATTCAAGATCTTTTAGTATATTCCCACAGCATATATATGTTCATATTATTAATAATAAATGTAATGTATATTATTATATGGTCCTAAAATTTGCTATTGTACACTGGTTTATATATATATATGACAGGATATATCTTCTGGCTACAGATGAATAACAACCATAAGCCTGGTAAGAAACAGCATCTATGAAATAAGGAATTGTTTTTCTTCTAACATCAACATGAATTATGACAGCTGAATACTAGCAGCAGCATTGTAAAGCTTAACTGCTGTTGTTGCCACAGTCAGTATTTTAATCAGTACAGGGAAATGAAAGTTCAGATCTTTTGAATTTCATTTCTACTTCTGATTAGCACTCGTTATTGTGCACACAATCCATGAAGAAAATCTTTCTTCTATACAACACAGCTTCTGTATGTGGCAATGAACAACATCTGATCCTCAACCTTTACTTCGAAGTCCTTCATACATACCAGGCAATGATTTCAGATCTTTTCACACAATTTTCTTTATCCAGACAAATAATCCCAGTCAGTGCCTTTCCCCATTGCTGGCTTTCTCTGTAATCAGGGTTGCTTTTCTCTAAGTCCTGACTGAACTTTTCATTTCTCTTTTCAATTGTGAGAGCTATAAGTAAATTGGAAGTGTGATTCCATTAGGCTCAAGCCTGTGATGAAAATAAGAGGAGCTCTGCTCCAAAACCCTAGTTCTATATGCACAGTGATGTCGAAACCACCCCTTTGTGTTAACAAAGGTATGGAAATTAATTCACTAGTGCAGATACTGCATATCACCAACAATTATGCTTGCAAATGTGCATATAAATACACACATATAAATATCGTAGTGCATATAAAATTGATAAACATTTTTATCTTCTGAATTTTTACTTGCACTGTGAAGTAAATGAAAAACACACATGCACACACAGAAACACACACGCGCACACATATGCACACACACATACAGACACATATATTTCTAGCATATACATATATTGGAAATATCTGTATAACCAAAAATTAGAAAATAGAACAAATTACTGTTACTAATTTTACAAACATAAATTATTCCTCTTACAAACACCAATTATTTCCTCTTAATCAGATATAATACAGTCTGTCCTTTTTGGTATTTGAAAGTAGAAAAATGTAAAGGTTTTAGATATTTGAGGAAAATATCCTGGGTGAGAGCTATGTGTGCCTATTTTACACTGAACCAATTGAAGAGCTAGATAAATTATAACAGAACTTTCCCCACTTAGCATTATCATAGGAGGAAACCTTTCAGTACATGCAACCGAGTTGATAGTTTCAGTTGCAATACTGAACCCACTTCCCTGACCCATGACAGATAGTGAGTTGCAGATAATCATCTATTCACCAGCAACCTTTAAACATGAGCTCATGCAAGACCTACCGATAGCCTACATTTTGCCTCTTCTCATTGAAAAGGTGCTATGGTTATCAAGGAAGCACAAAATATTCTTGAGTTCTAGTTGTTCTAGTGTTTTGTCATTGTGGTTTCCGTGATAATAAAACAATGGCAAGAGTAACTTGAGAAGAGGCATGGTATAGCTTTCTGGTTGAATCATCACTGAGGAGAGCCAAAGCCATGACCTGGAGGCATGAACTCTGATGCCATAACTGAAACACATATCGCAGAGGAAATATGTCAACTGATGTGCTTCCCTTGGCTTGCTTGGCGACCATCCTTACAGAGACCATGCCCACCTAGGGATGCCAATGTCCACAGTGGACTATGTCCTCCCACATCGACCCACAATCAACAGTGTGCTCACAGGTATGACTACAGTCCAGTCTTATGTAGCCAACTCTTAAGTCTAGGTTCCCGTTTTGGAGGTACAGATGTTTGTGTTGAGCTGACAAAATCATCCAGCACAGAAATAAAGAGTTGATTGGAATATATTTTTTTTACAAGTTCCTCTCTAAAAATAGAAGTAGGAAATAGAACCAACCAGCTGGTTGAATGGTCTATAAAAGTCTCATGCAGCTTCATCTGAAGCCATTGTCCTATATACATTTGTTATTTACACATCTGAAAACCTGGATCATCCTGCCTCAAAGTGGAGTTTAAAGTATCTGACGAAGGTCGGAAGTTAAGTTTCCAGGTAACCCTTAATATACTGGAGCAAACATAATACTTATACAGAACTACTTAGATGATTAAATTTTAAGATATGTGATATATATATATATATATATATATATATATATATATATATATATATATATATATATGTGTGTGTGTGTGTGTGTGTGTGTGTGTGTGTGTGTGTGTGTGTGTATGAATAAGGGAAGGATACAATGCAATGAATAAATAAAGGACACACCACAGAATAGAAAGACAGCTTTCAAGTTGCTTCACACAATGGAGTTGCTTAATATGTAAAGAGATTAAATGAAAATAGAGGTCAAAAATTAGATGGCGAAACAAGAGGCAGAAATAAAATGGGAGAAAACCAAATGAAAAATCTAAACCTCAGCATTAGAAAACCAATGTATAAATCACAAAGCATAAAAGAGATGCAGCAGAAAATCAAATTACCAAGAGACAGGAGACCTGAAATATTCACAGCAAATGTCAGTGGAAAAGGCAAAGAAAAGAAGTAGTGAAGGCCAAAGCTGTACTGAGGCAGACAGGATAAAATGAGGCTTCTTTAATACAACTGGCACTCATGATAACCTGAGTGCAGAGATAGAGCCTCAGATAACTTAGGGAAATGTCCCTCAGAAAGAAATGTGGATTTGCACATTGAAATACTGCTCCAAGTTTCTGGAAAATTGAATATATAATTAGACATGAGAAGATATGAGGTAGATCTAATTTAAACTATTGAACCTGAAGAGTATAGAATTTCTTGGATGTCCAGGAATAAAACACCTGCACAATGGAAAAAGGCAAGACAGAACTCCCAGGTGGTAGTCCTCACTGTCAATAAGCAATGGAACAATGGTATTCTAAGGTACTACACTTGATTATTTATTTATAAAGCCACATTCTCCGTGATGAAAGTGATGACAGAATACAGCACCTTTTACATTGTTGAACAACAAAAAAACCCAGGCAATTAGGAGTCCCATCAAACCGGAGAGTTCTGCACAGTGCAGAACAACTGTTGACTTGCCACATGTTTATACAGAGAGAAATGATAAAAAATCAAAATGGAAATAATGAGTATGGAAGAGAATGGCATCACTATACACCTAAATACAGGGAAACTAACACTTTACCAAAAGCCTGCAATTGGGGAAATGATTGTGACTATAATGATGATCTCTGTTCCAGGCAGCCTTTCTTTCTCAGCATGGGGCTCTGTCAGGTTTCTGAATCCAGAATCTGAAAAGACTACTATCCCGAGGATATTGCTGTAAATGTCTTTCACTCAAAGCTTCGTCAAATTACACAGAAGGATGTGTAAATCTAAAGATTTAGGGAATTAAATTCACATGATTTTTTCTCAAACACAGTTCAGTGATTTTTATGAACTAAGTTTGTACATTTGTGCAATTGTGTGTGTGTATGTGTGTGTGTGTGTGTGTGTGTGTGTGTGTGTGTGTGCATTTGTGTGCTGATGTGTGTCAGTTTGTATCTGTGTGTTGGTGTGTGTGGTTTGTGGGTGTTGGTGTGCAGGTGTGGGTGTCTGTGTGTGTCTCTGTGTGCTTGTGTTTGCACTTGGAATCAGAAGATTTAGGAAAAATTTAAACTTAGTAAGTACGACGCAAAACTTGTCTCTGAAAACAACAGAGAGAAGGAAGAGAGAAAGAGTCAAAGAGTGACAGAGACAACAGAGATTTGGGAAAGGAAACATGCTAATGTGGTTGAATATAAATGTGCATTCATTATTTATCTCTGTTTCTGTATTTTAAAAATCCTGTGAGTGCCTAAAAGTACATGACCAAGAGGAACTGCTGTGACTGTCTTGCGCTAAACTCTTCAATATCTGGATGTGTAATTGACGTTATGTATTGATTTCTGTTTATGTTACATATACTAAGCATCTACATAAATTCAATGCTGCACCAGAACATTCTCTGTTGCTGACAGAGTGAAGGATTCTCAGGCTTTCTTTCTATTTTTAGCATTGCCTGAGGCTTCCTGCATGCAGGTGTTTATAGATGTCCAAATACTCTTCAGGATGAACAATTTATATAGCTTCAATTTAGAAGAAAGAACAGGAGAAATAAAACTTCCAGCTTACTTTTTTTATGCTGCCACTAAAATAATATTTGAAGAGCGTTAGTTAATGTATTGCTTAGCACAATAAATGCCTGCCCAAGCATCCCATAAAACTCACTGAGAGTCATTCAAAGGCAGGTCAAGGACAATTATTTCATTTTCTTACTGAGAATACTCCTTTTTTTTAAAAATTCATTTTCACAGTTCTTTTATTACAAGTTTCAATTTCTTTTTTTTTTTAATTTTTTTTATTAGGTGTTTTCCTCGTTTACATTTTCAATGCTATCCCAAAGGCCCCCCATGTCAACCCCCCCAATCCCCTACCCACCCACTCCCCCTTTTTGGCCCTGGCGTTCCCCTGTACTGGGGCATATAAAGTTGGCAAGTCCAATGGGCCTCTCTTTGCAGTGATGGCCGACTAGGCCATCTTTTGATGCATATGCAGCTAGAGACAAGAGCTCCGAGATACTCCTTTTAAACCAACAAATACAAGGGACTTAAGATAATTTGGTAAAAATAAAATTAATTCCAGCACCTATAACTTTGATACTTGTATCTGTCTCTTGTCTAGTTTTGTGAATACTGTGTGTGTGTGGGGTGTGTGTGTGTGTGCATGTACACAATCCCTTGGGCATCAGTACAAGGTCAGGTGTGTATTCTGGTTTCCACCTGGTTTGAAACAGTCTCTTTGTCTTTTTATTTTTGGATATACCATGCTTCTGAAAGCCTCATGCATATGAAAATTCTTATGTCTCCACCTCCTATCACCCTATCAAGGTACTGGGATTGTAGATGCTGGAGCTAAGTCTGGCTTTTTGTACCGGAGCAAGGCTTTTCTTCATAAAAACATCGCCCCAGTCACTCTCTGCCTTTTTAATTTTTAATTTTTGGTTTCTAGAAATCCTAAATATCTTACCTTAAATTAGATCAGATCGCATAACACTTGTTTTTAAAATGGAAATTTCAAAAACTGAAAAAAGAATGTATATCATGAAGTGTTATAAGATCTTACCAAATAGAAGATCCATTTTTTAAAAAAATAATGGCTTTTATTTCACAAGAAATTAAATTACATTTAAAAAATCTTTGCACAATGTATTTAAATCATAGAGGAGTAAAAATTATAATGTGTGTGATTCACAGTAGTAATATGAATCAAAATTTAGATTTCATAAGGCATATATTCTAGTGTGGTATATTAGCATGGAAATTGAAATCTAATAGATTGACAATAAAATAAAAATTTTGAAAATATAAAATTCCAGAATATGTAGAATATATATAAAATTAGGTTGTAACATTTTATTGATTATTAAGGATTCTACTGTATTAGTCATAAAGAATGAAATATGATATGCCACTTGCAAAAAATGGATGCAATTGATTAATAAGAAATTGATGATTTCCCATTAAGTTAAATGTACTGTGTTAGTAGAAATATCAATGTGTGTGTTCACATATGCTCAAATAGATATGTGAAAACACACAGATACTAGTGTATGACATAAGGGCTTTTTGGAAGTGGGAGGGGACAGTATGAGAGAGTCAGGTTTTAGGAAGTGGTAATAAAGCATTGGCAAAGGAGAGCGTATGTAGAGCTGTCCTATCCCAAGGCAGTTAAAGGGATCAAGGAGGACAGTGAACATGTATCTCCATTTTGCTGTTACAGTTAGGGATTAGCTCTTCACCTGCCTATAAAACGTCAACACTGTGGGAATAGAGGAAAAAAAAAAAAACTCTTTGGGCTTTAAAGATGGCTCAGTGGTTAAGTGCACTGACTGTTCTAGAGGTCCTGAGTTCAATTCCCAGCGGCCACATGGTGGCTCATAACCCTCTGTAATGGAATCTGATGCCCTCTTCGGGTGTCTGAAGAGAGCAACTTTGTACTCCACTTCTAGCTGATTCTTTGGCTTTGCATTTCATCCTGAAATCCTCTAGTACTCAAAACATCATCAGGAATTGATGAGAGAATTCTTTTAGGGAGATATTTGATGTTTTCTTATATTTTGTACAAAGTTTATATAATTTCTCATCCCAGGTAATGACATAATTGCAATAATTATATGGCTCATTACTTAAAAGAAATCTAGTTAGAATGCTTATAATACCATTGGTTCTGAATCAAAAATAAATAAATGTGCTTCTCATACAACTTCTAAAATTTTCATGGTGTGGGTTCATACTTGCTGTTCATATTTGCTTCATGCATACACACACACACACACACACACACACACATACACACACATATTTACATTTAATTCCTGTTCTCATACCAGACATAGCAGGCATATAAATAAACATAAGATTACACTTTGTGAACCATCAGTCATACATACATACAGCTTTGCAAATCAATAATCTATAAGCATGCATATGCTTTTGAATGAACTTGAGTATATTTACATGCCTTTAAGAAAAATATAACCCAAAATATCAACCTCTGTTCTTATGTACATACTTTAAAGCTTGTTCAGATGTCTACATTGTGAATAGAAAAAAATAACTCCACCAAGCTACATGTCAGGTTAATATTACATTAGAAAGAGCTATTTTTTGCTTGTTTGATTTTGCTTTTAAAATAAAGCTGAAAACCAAATGGAGCATAAATGTAAGCTGTAAGGCCTTAAAGAGGGAACTGTGAATAATTATTCATCACCTTATATTCTAAAGCACTAACTCTTAAAAGATGCTGACTTGATTGATAAAGTGCTCAGAGATTTAAACCATCCTTTGCATTTTATGGATGAAGGAGTTAATAGTAAATGACTTCTATGGTATCACACACCTCATAAATACCAGAAGCAACATTAAAACTATGCTGTCTAAATTCCAATCAATGACCTTTCTCTGTTATCTAACAACATTTAAAAATACCAAGTAAGGTTAAAAGATATTTTAGTGTCTCCACAATGAATTTGGGTCTTGAAACAAAGTAGACCTTCCTTTTTTTTTCTTTGTGTCAATCTAAAATATAAACTATATTTTGCTGCTCTGCATAGTAAGCGAACATGAAAGTGAATACAATTACCAAAAAATTCTCCATTTTTATATTTAAACATGTTTCTCTCTACCTGATACATTGTATCACTGAAACAATTGTCCACTGTGTTTTAGTCCCAAACTCAACAGTCCTACATTAATCTGTTAATATCTACATTATTAATGTGCAGGAGCAATAGTACTCAGGTTTCATAGGACTGTAGATTGTGAGCTCTGTATGGAGAAACTAGACCATCGCAAAACACCTTACCCCTGCTTTCACCTTGACACTCAGAAACAACGAGTTGAAGAAGGTATTACATGATATGAGAGAAAAGTCAGTAAACACTGGTGGGAAGAACAGCAGAGATGAATGCTTGCTTATGTATAGAATTAATTACTTGAATTTAATAGTAGAAAAATTCTAGAGTAAACTAAAACAATAAAGCTATGAGAATTGCATTTTGGAGATGTGCTATTCAGGAAACAAACTTGATATTTTGTGATACCACACATACTGTTTTAAAAAGTCGGGATAAAACCTTGCAATTAGGCAATCACTTCCAAATCCTCCATTGGCAAAGAAAATCGCCATAAGATCATTGCATTCTTGGCCTATCATAGTGTTTATTTGGCTATAAAATGATTGTTTTTCTTATTTCAGTAATCTTGATTTGAAGGTAAAAATGTCAGGTGGACACATCCTTACTTGATGACTTTGCAATCCTCTCCTCAGAACTTTTTTTGTGTTATTCTCATCTCCTTCATCTTCAAGATTCTCTCTCTGACTGGATGACCTTCTCACTTCAGGCTGATACATTTTAGGGATCACATATTTGTAACTGACTGATACCTCAGAGTTAATCGGTCTTTGGGTGCTTTCTAAGCCACTCCACCACTTGTTATACTGAGTTATTTTCGCCTGTTTATTCATTTTTCTTTTTTTTTCCTCCCATTAGTTTTGCAAGAATGCAATGTCTCTTTAGATATCTTCAAAAACGTCATAAAAGATTAATGAATGACTTTTGGTTTTTTGGGTTTTTTGTTTGTTTGTTTGTTTTGTTTTGTTTTCTGAGACAGGGTTTCTCTGTGTAGTTTTGGCTGTCCTGGAACTCACTCTGTAGACCAGGCTGGCCTGGAACTCAGAAATACAACTGCCTCTGCCTCCCAAGTGCTGTGATTAAAGGCATGCACCACCACCGACCAGTAATTTAAAACAACATATTAAAATATTTAGCTTATATCAAATTTAATGATTGTGTTTCCTTGGATCTATGTAGTTCTTTATGCAGCATGTTTGTGGAGTACTCCAGAAGTAAGCTTTGAAGTAATTTTAGTAGTGCACTTTCTCTAAAACATTAGTTTCAAAAAATATTTTTGCCAAATTATATTATATATTTTGATGAAATTTATTCTTCACTACCACCTCCTAAACCCTGAATCTTTCAAATACTCTTCTTCCACTTGCAAAACTTCACCTTATGTTGTACATTAAAATATGTGCATTTATACATATTTATGTGTCCATATGTGAACACA
This sequence comes from Mus musculus, assembly GCF_000001635.26. Lineage (NCBI taxonomy): Eukaryota > Metazoa > Chordata > Mammalia > Rodentia > Muridae > Mus > Mus musculus. Next base: position 71,699,254 of record NC_000084.6, read on the forward strand.
CAGATATTTCTATTAATATAGGACATTTAATGTAACAGGCAATCATCAATTGTATCCATATTCCTGCAAGTGACATTTTTCATTTTTTATAACTAAATAGAACTTCATTGTGTCAATTTAATATATTTTCTTTCCTGTTGATGGTCACTTGGACTAATTAAATTCCTCAATTATTGTGGACAATACTACACTAAATACAAATGGGCATATGTTTCTGTAGTATGGTGACTTAGATTCCTGTGGGAAGATTCACAGGATAGTACATATAGAACATAGAATAGTTCTAGTTCTAATTTTCTGAGAAACCATCATATTTATTTCAATGGTAGCACTACCAGTTAAAATTCTTCCAACAATTTAGAAGTATTACTTTATTAAGCATCATTTGCTGTATTTTTATTAATGCTAGGCATTATAATATGGGTTAAATGAAATGCCAGTATAGTGTAGACTCAGTTTTCATTTTCTTCACATATAGGAATACTGAGAATTTTATGTGTCCATTGGCTATCTGAAATTCATTTGTTAAGAATAATGAGTTTATTTTGAGAGATCATTTATTGATGAACTCTTTGAGGAAAACTGTATTTAATATTATAAATTATTTATATATTCTAAATATTGGTCTCCTGTTAGATACATTCATGAATATTCTGTACCATTCAGTAGTTTTATTTGCAGGGCAGAACCTATTAATTCCACGCAGAAACATGTGTGCTTGGAGAGAACAATGCTTGCTTGCAGAGTTTATTTTTGTTGCATTTGCTTTGATTTTTTTCCCAGCAATTTGAGATTTTTCAGATTTTTATAACAAGGTCTTTATTTTTCTGTACAGTAAGAGATATTGATCTAGTTTCATTTTTCTATATGCAAATATTTAATATTCGGAGTATCATTTATTGAAGAGGCTATATTTTCCCTAATTGACATTTTTAACAAGGCTATCCAAAACTAGATATCTCTCATTATGGCAGTTTATTTCTTGGTTCTCTATTCTATTCCACTTTCTTTCTGTTTTTCTTCCAGTTCTATGCTGTTTTTCTCTTTTTTTCTATGGTTGAGCCATACAGATGCAGGGATAAAAATGGACCAAAGATAGAAGGAAAAGCCATCCAGTGACCAGCCCAACTTGGGACCCATCTCATGGGTGGACAACAAACCCTGACATTATGACTACTGCCATGTTGTGCTTGCAGACAGGTGCACAGTATGACTATCTTATGAGAAGCTCTTCCAGCAGTTGACTGAGACAGATGCAGATACTTAGAGCCAACCATTGGACTGAGGTAAAGAACTCCTATGGAAGTTTTATGGGAAGGACTGAAGGAGCTGAAAGAAATGGCAACCCCATGGAACAACATCAGTGTCAACTAACTGGGACTCCATAGAGCTCCCAGCGACTATGCCAAAAACCAAGACGCATGCACAGGCTGGTTTGTGGCCTGGAGCACATTTGTCACAGAGACTGGGTTACATTTGGTTAACAATATTACATCAGATCTTCATTTGGATCTATTTTCTCGCAAAAGACATAAATTTAGTCAATTGTATAGTTAAAATCACATTCCACTATGTAGAAATACTACATTTTATTAATCCATATTTTTGTTGGACAAATAGATTTCCATAAATGGGGTGCTTTAAGTTGAGCTAGTAAATAGTCAGTGAGCATAAACATAATTGGGAGGGGGTAGTTTGTGAGGAGCGGGTGTGGCAGCAGTCCCAAGATGGCGCCCGGGACTGCAGCTAAGTCTTATGACTTGCACCTGACTTCCTCTTACACCTGAAAATAAGCCACGACCATTGTGAGAGCTGCACAGGTGCACCATGATGCTGGCGGTTTAAACAAGTCCATATTTGGTGGAGACATGTCCCTGCCACCCTGATTGGCTGAAGCTGCGTGCCTGGTGAGGTGACGTGGCCTGCTGTGAGTGGATGGGGACTGAGAGTATAAAAGAATGAGAGGCCCGGGGTTCGGGGGAGATAGATGAGGAGAAAGATGAAGAGAGAAAGAGATGAAGACTGAAGTTTGCTGAATAAACTGCTGTTAGACGGACTGGTGGTTATTTTTGTTTGTATTTTAGTTTGTTTTTTAAATTAGGGAACCAGGGATAACAGATAAGATCATAGAGAATGATGACCCACTTGACATGGGGAAGACCCTGATTCCAATGCCCCATGTCAGAATCACCTTAACTAATGATCAGTGAGTATATGGGAACTTAAAAAGGTCAACAGGATTTCATAATGTTGATAACACAAGTATATGACAACTTAAATATTCTAAGTTTTAAAAAGGTAGCGTTCCCAATAAGCTATGACAGAGAAGAATTCTATGGAAGTAAACATTAAAGGGAATGGCAAGTGAGATTCACATCCTGACTGGAGAACAAAGACAAGAAGTCTTTTGTTTTTCCCCCCATTCACCACAGTGTTGACTTTTTACAGGTAGGTCAGCAGCTAACCCCTAACTGCAACAACAACAAAACCACAAATATATGTTAAATGTCTTCTCTAAGTCCCCTAAAATGCTGTGGGATAAGAAAGCTCAACGCATAGAAGGCTTTGGTAATACTCATTTTGGAGAATGGAACTCAAACAGGAAAGAAAATTCACACATATAACTCTCCATCTCTTAATTTTATTGATAAAAAGAGAGAATTTTATGCTTTCATCTGCATAAAAGTTACCAGAAGATTACTTATGAATACAAATTGGTTGCAGAAGTGGCTTAGTGCTGCTATTGCTTACAAGCTGGTTGTTAGAGCACAGAAGTACAGTAGTGTAGCTGTGAAGACATAAAGAAAAGTTTGATCTGTGTTTTTGAAAATGAAAGGGAAAAGCCTCATAGTGCTAGAAGCTCCAGACACGCCCTTCTACAAGATCCATCCACAGACTTCTAAGGCCGACAGGATCCATGTGACATGGACTGGATCAGGTAAACCAAATGGATTTGGTTGTTTTCAATATTTTTTTTCTAGATTCTAACCCCTCACCAGAATGACAGCTTATTGGAATATAAACAATTATGGCACCACAAAGACCATGTTCCTTTTTTCAAAGTGCCCTTTTCTTTTATGTTCAAAGTTTTAAAACTGTCTTTCTGCTGCTATGAATAAAATCTTGCCACAACAATTGGCACAAATCTAATCAACATTGCATCAAAAGTAATTTTTTTTATTTTAAATTCTAAAAATAATTAGAGATACAATGTGACATGGTGAAAGAGGCCAGCCTGAGACATCAAAGGCAGCTGCTTGACTTAATTTGGTCTCTGGTCCTTACAAGGCAGACCATTATGGGGCAATTAATTTACCCTAAGTCTCATTTTTCATCTGATAGAAGAAGAAAAACATTCATAATTTGGGCTTTCATGATTTTCCATACATGTTATAGGATAAATAGTTATAACTTCTAAATGTGTATTTTATTATTTTTAAACGGTTTACTTTATTTATTTACATTTCAAATGTTGTCCCACTTCCTAGTCTCCCTTCCACCCCCAGCCCCCCACATCCCATCCCTACCCACTGTTGCCTCACTACTCTAGCATCCTCCTACGCTGGGGCATCAAGCCTCCACAGGACCCAGGGCCTCTCCTCCCATTGATGCCCCAGAAGAGCAATCCTCTGCTACATAAGTAACTGCAGCCATGGACCCATCCATGTATACTCTTTGGTTGGTGGTTTAGCCCCTGGGAACCCTGGAGAATCTGATTAGTTATTATTTCTGTTCTTCCTATGTGGTTGCAAGCCCATCAGCTCCTTCGGTCCTTCACCTAACTCTTCTATTGGAGTAACCATGCTCCATCTGATGCTTGGCTGTGAGTTTCTGTATGTGTACTAGTCAGGTGCTGGCAGAGCCTCTCAGAGGACTACTATACCAGGCAATATGATAATATTTGCAGGAAAAATATTAGAAAAATTATATATAAATTTTATATGTAGATTATTTTTTAAACGGCGGCTATACTGATAGAATAGGGATGAAGAGTGAGGGAATCACTTACATTTATTGCCCAATCTACACAGAACATAGAAAGATGTCTCTTGAGTACAGAGTGAGTGACAGATATTTGTATTCTAACAACTAACCAACCAAACATACAAACAACCAAACAGCCTGTTTTGTACATTTCTCTTAGTATTTTCAAACTTCAGAACTATGAGAAATACATGTCTACTCATTAAGCCTTTAATATCCTTGGTATTTAGTTAGAATGCACTATTTGTGTATTTGTGTGTATATGTGCCTGCATTTTTGTGTGTGTTTGCTGCTATCTATAATTGTTATCCTTAATGTTAAACAAATTAAACCATTGTTTTTAACCAGTAATGATAATCCTAAAACATCAAGTATGAAACAAAACTGTTTCAATTTCTTAACTGTAGACACAAGAAACTACCGAATCAGCACTTGTATAATAATATTTTATGCCCATTATGTATATTTGTGTGTTATAATAAATATTCAATATTTGATGAGGATCAAGTGAATGTCTTCATGGATCTAAAGAATGGTACTGAATAATGAGGTTGTTCTTCTGTGTACTGGGTATCACTCCTTTCTATTTCATAGGTGGAGGCGTGTTTTCATGCTTGCTTTCTGTTCCTGTTACTTTGGGGTTCTCAACCCTTTTAAGGGTCATAGATGTCCAGTTATTTCATTCAACTTTATTACAGCCATTCTAAAAATGCATTTAAATAATTTTCATCAGCTTTAATTTTACTGATATAGCTACTCGGGTTCATGAAATTGAAGTCACTTCCTTCACATTATGAACCCATAAATGGAAAGTCTACACGGTATCCATGTCTTCCTGGCTGAGATTCTCATGTTTTCAGAGTGCTTCACCTATTGCGCTCATAGTCCAGAGATGATGATGATGATGATGCATTTTTATTAGGTATTTTTTTCATTTACATTTCCAATGCTATCCCAAAAGTCCCCCAACCCTCCCCCTACTCCCCTTCCCCACACTCCCACTTCTTGGCCCTGGTGTTCCGCTGTCCTGAGGCATATAAAGTTTGCATGACCAAGGGGCCTCTTTACTATCTTGTGACTATACTTATTATAGTAGCCATGGTTCATTCTTTCAGAATTAGTAAATATGAGAACTATAGTCTTTTAGATAACAATTTAAATTTATGTTCTAGTCATAATTTTTGAAAAATTCTCTCATGAATACAACAGGGAAAAAAGTGCCTATTAGTAACAGATTAAGACTGTAACAATGTTGCTTGCGATCCTAACTGCAGATACAGCAAAATTGAAAAACACAGTCTGCCTGCTAAGTAAGAAGTGTATGTCGCTTTTGCATGTACGTTTATTTCGGGATAATTCCTCCTCAGCATTTGTCTTCAACTATTAACATCTGGACACACACCTATAATTTTTTTTCTGTGTCGGCTTTATGGCACTTGTATATAACGAGATGTAGGGTTAGCAAAACTTTCTGTTTAATATCTCACTGTGGCATAGGACTATTTAAGCATGATTGATTGTGTTGACAAATGCTTTTCTGTTTTGTTTTACTTTGTTTTCTCATTGTTTTGTTTGTTTTCGTTTTTGAGCAAAGGACTTTGCCTGATACCCTGAAATCATTTACTGTATTGATAGATATTGCTAAGAAAATAATTTTGTTAGCAGAATTTTGGAGGACTGATATTAACCTTATTATACTACCTACCTAAAAAACATTCATGCCTGTGATATATTGCCAATGCATGTCAAGTTTGAAGATATTTTTTATCCTCTAAGGCAATGATCGATACAGTCGTATCTGAGATGAAAGGAATGCTTAGAACAAATTATGTCCCAAAATGTGCCAAGCAAGGTTTTCAAAATGAGCTATTGAGTTCTAGTACTGATTGTAATGGATACACCGAGTACTTCTTTCTGTGTTGCAGTCTGACCTCTCAGGTTTGCCTGCTCTACCCATAATTACAGATAAGAAAAGTGGGAATGAATAGACAGAACACATTCAACGTTGTCTTCTAATAGTGATTTAGAAAGCCCAAGTAACACTCAGTTTGGCTGTAACCCACGATGTGTATGAACATCATGTGAGTCAGCTTGGCAACCATAAATAAGTTTCTCTTTAAAGAAAGAAGAGTTTGAAGACAGAAGTGATTGAGGGTGGTACCCAATAAAGTGGAGATAACAGTAGAGATTGCAGGATTCCTTTATGACTCATGTTTTCTAGTGCAATATCATTTTCCTCAAGAAATCCCATAAATATGAAAAAAGACATTTTTTATTGTAATTAAGTTTCCCTACAAAATCAACCACTTTAGAATAGACCAATACTTCAAGAAAGTATTTTCATCTGTGCATTTAATTGTGTTTGTGTGTGTGTCTGTGTGTGTAAGTATATATGTGCAGATATACATGCCATGGTATGACTTTGAGTTGGTCTTCTACTACTACTACTGTAGATTCCAGGGATAAACTCATGTCATTATTCTTGTTGGCAAGTGCCTTACCTGTTGATCCATCTCCCTTGTTATATGTAACTTCTTCAAATGCTATAGCAGAAATTACAGTATCTTTGGTTGACATACAGTTTAATACAGTTAGAAAAAAAAATGAACTACAAAGTTTTTCAACTTCTCATTTTATGAAGACAATACACTTGCATTTTATTAAAATAGCTAGAAATAAAAATAAATTGCTCTTGCTCTTCATGAGAAAACTTTCAATGATGAATAAAGAGTTAAAAAAGTTTTTGTGTGTTGCTTCTAGAAATATAACAGATAAAAATTATTAAACAAAAATAGATATTAATGAACAGAAAATTATTTACACTAATTATTTGTAATGATAAAACACTACACAGTCTAACAAAAGACAAATACCCAAGGATTTTCAGACATTTTTATTCTATTCATATCTCCTATTTAGAGAACAGATTCTTTTTTTCGAAGTACTGTAGATATTAAAACTATGAAAAGTTATGCAAATGCTTACAGTGAATAAAAATTATCAAATATATAATAATGACTGTTATTTAAATTAATTAGGATGACTGTGAATACATTAGCACTCAGTAAGGATTTACTATTATCCCATTAAACACATGTATAGTATTAGTGTGCCAGCCATGCAATGTTAATTTAGGTTAATTCTAGTTTTTCTATAATTACTATAATCTCCTCTATAAAAAGATGCTTTGGGCAATATGCTTACAATATTTGGAAGACAACTTTTAGCTTTGACTTTATATGGAATAACCACCACTATATATTTAGTAGTGTATTGACACGATTTTTTGTTCTGTTTTGGTGAAAATCACTCATAAGATCTGATAAAAACCTCAACCTTCAACATTTGCTCCTGTTCTTGTGGAGCCAAGGAAAAACATCATTTTTTTTCAGGGACTTCATATTTTCCTCAGGGAAACAGGATGCCAAAATATTCATAGTTAGGGATATGGAGATTAAAGTGTTTGAAGAATTGAGAGAGACATAGGATGGTAAGAAATAGTTTAACGAGCAGACCATCTGAGAAAAAGGGAGGAGGCAAGCTTGAAGTTACAAATGTCCAAGAAATACTAAAGGTACCACCATAGCTCAAGTGAAGGGAAGAAGACACATGAGCTCAAAAAGGCTGCTTGAAGAACCTCTGCATCTGCTCTCTCTGAGTGAGAAAACAATGAAAACCATTTGGGCACAATATACAACACAGATTTAGATTGATCAGAATCTCCTTCTTCTGGCAGCTGAGGTACAGAGAACCTGTGCTACAGAACAAATGTGATGAAGTCTAAGAAAGCAGGTAGAAGCTTTGAGCACATGAAGGATAATAGGCATTTGGGCACAGCAAAGTTTCTAGGTCTTCACCATCTTTTGAAGTTGTAGTCTTATGGGAATTACCATTAAATAGGAAACATGTTGTAACGTGGGAGAGGTATTAAACCAGTTTTGTGCTTCCCCTTGTCTGTTTGGCCTAAGCAACTGACATGGTGCCTTTGTACCAATAAGAGGAGAAACTATCTGTAGGTGTATCACAACTGGGTTGCTTTGATGGGAAGGGAATACTTTGAACATAACCAAGGGACTGCATGATATTAACTAGATATCTGAAAACATGGCCATGTGGTATAACATGGTGGGCAAAGGTTTTGTTGGGGGAAACATGAGGAATAGACCAAAGAGCCTTACATCTACACCCATACCCTCACCCACACTCCTCCCCACTCCCCCATTCCTCCCCCCACCCCCCAATCACATCTAGCATGGAAGTGCACATCTGTAACCTCATGGCTAGGAGAAAATGGGAAATAGGCAAATCCCAGAACTATTAGGTAGCCATTCTAGGCAAACTGAAGTACTGTCCCCTTGCCTGCCTTTGGGATCCTTTCCTCTCACTGGGATGCATTGTCTAGGTTCAATAGGAGAAGATGCACCTAGTTCTACTGCACCTTGATATAAAAAGGAAGATTACTATCTATGGGAGGCCTTTCCTTCTCTGATGATATAGGGATAGGGGCAATGGGGTTAGGGCAGAGAGATAGAGGAACTGGGAGAAGAATAGGGAGGGGAAAGTGTGATGTGGAGGTAAGTTAAAGTAAATTAAATAAATAAGTAAATAAATAAACACATTAAAAATAAGGAAGTAGTAATAAATGAAGACACCAAGTGCCAACCTTCTCCATATGCCCTTTCATATGCAGGTATGCACACATAAACATGCTTCATAACATATACATACACCACACACAAACCCACAGACAGACAAGCAGACACATAGGCACACATACATGCACCTACTCACATTATGCAAAACAGTACCTATGAGTGAAGCTTTCAGGAAAGTTCTGGTACAAAAATAAATATTGTAAAATATATCAATACAAGATGCACAATAAAATACAACCCAGAGAGACAACTATCTCAATTTTGAAAAGAAGTGAATTAAGAATTACACCATAGAAAAGTACACACCATCCATCAAGGAAATAGGAGAGAAGCTCAACTTGCTAATAATACTAAAAGAAATAGAGAGTGAGGTCCTCAGAAAAGATCAAGCATTTCATGAGGAAGGGTTTTCAACTTTATCAAATATTATTTACAAGTTGATTGTGTTCAGGCTCAAAAACAAGTAGTCAGGCTCTTAGCAGGGACAGTAAAGTCAGTCTGATGCCATGAAATTTGAGACAGTGTGTGTAATACAGTACGTTAGAGAATTCCTCAAAATAATTCAGGGATAAATGATATGGGGAGAAAAGTGGGCTTTAAGCTTATATTTTAAAATATATAAAATATTATAGAGCATTTATTTGCACATGGTTTGGGAATGATCTAGTTGAGAAAGTTAGCTGACCCAAGGAGAAAGGAAAGAGAAGCAATGAGGGGATGATGTCCCAGGGAGCTTGGCACTGCACAGCCATCACTTACGAGGGACACAAGTGTATGCATAAAAGCAGCACCTGTTGGATACATTTGGCATCCCAGGTGTGTCCTCCTTTGATGTCATCTGTTTCTTCAGTGTAAAGAGAAGCATTGTCATCCTCATCAGAGACTGAGGAAGATGTGGAGGAGAAAGAAGAGAGAGACCCCACCATGCAACAGTGTGATTCATCGATCCTAATGCACTGATCAGAGTATGGAAACAGACATAATAGTAAAGAGAAGACAGACATCAAGGTAATGAGATTCTCATTACCTACACTCTACCCTCAGAGCTTGTAAGCCTGCTGGATGAACAGCAGCTGGAGATATCTTGGGTTATGGCGTCTCCGTTCTTGTATTATACTCTCCCTGAAGCCCAAGCCACCCACACGTTTCTATTTTTGTTAATGTATTATGTTCCCTGTTGACGTAAGCCAAACAGGGACTATCCAGACATAACTTCTCGGGGTATTCCACTCTTTATAACTCCCGAATAGCAGTTATCTTTAACAGTGAGGTCTCAGCTCCGTAAGCCCCTGTGTGAACACTCAGGTCTGTCATCATGTTTTTAAGACTTCGTGTGGGTTGCAGAGAAAGTCAGACTCAGAGCCGCGGGGTATTTTCTTAAAGACTCTCAATTTCCATCTCAACTTCCTGGACTGTCTTGAACTTCAGGTTGTGGATTTTTTTTTCCATTTTATTATTAGCTTTCTTCCGTGGCAGTCAACTTCTATGTTCAAAATAGCGCCCAGAAAAAGAACCCAGTATATTCCCCGAAGACTGTTCCCTGAAGATCTTAGAGCATCCTATGAGAACAAGACCTTCTTCCTTAACACTTAGCGTGAGTGCTTTTTTTTCTGATTCACTGTGTCATAGAACTGCAAATCTATGGAATGTAAACAATTGAGATTTCTATATTTCTATCAGTGTAATACCTGAGTGTGGGCAATTACGCTTCAGATTCACAGGACATAAAGATTTCTGAACATCTACAGTTTTTTTAAATCAAAGAAGTTGTAGATATAAATTAAATTTCTCTTCAAAGCGGAAGCCATGAATTCAAAATGTTTGTCAAGACAAAAATAATCCATATATCATGAGACAAAAGGTGGATTAATAAATTCCTGTATCTATGGAGTAACCATTGGCACCAAAATTATCTTTTTTTATAAGTGAAAATCTGTGTTTTCTTTTCATTCATTTTAAATTCATTGCCAACATAAAACTCAAACGCAAACTGCACTCTTTTCAGTTCTCTGTTTATCTCCTTCCTTCTATTCTTTCTTTTTCACACTCTCTTCTTTCACAGTTCACTAGAGACATTTTTCTTCCTCTTTGTAGACTTTGAATCCTTGCATAGTAACTCAAAGATGAGAATGTGTTTTATATCACTTTTCTGTGATGGCCTTTTCTTTTGAACATAAAGAACAGAGAGGCAGATAGTTTATCTCTAAAGCATAATATAAATATTACAGTTTGTATGGCGCTACATTCTTATGTCTTTAGTGTAGTTCAACCAAGAACATTAAATTATTTATGTGTTTGGAGACAACTTATCAGAAAATAAAAATTAAAAATGTCTATATGTACACTTAAACAATCAGCAACATATTGATTTTAATACCAATAGAAGAATATGCGTACTCTGATGCATATGTCAAAAACAATAAAGAATGCTTTATAGACTAATAAGTTGAAGATATTTTAATATATTATGTATTTCAAATAATTTAAAAATAACTTTAATGTAATATTTCTGTATAGGCTTTGGCAAGACCTGAATTATATGCATTTTGGATATTCTAACATGAAACATTTTACAACATATTATTCTTTGATTATTTATTTTCTCAACCTAAGCTTTATTGTTATCAAATTTTAAAGGTTCTAAGTGATTAGAATCTCTTGATACATTTCATTTTCAAGGTTCATTTCTCAAGATCAGTTTTAGTTCAAACTATCTTTCAATTTTACAGTCAAAGGGAATTAGAGTCTCACCTTTATAACTTCAAATATCTGCATGTTTTGAAATGTAAATGAAGAAAATACATAGTTAATAATTAATAAAAAGTATCTAACTTTAAAAATAATACTAAAAGAGAACACGTGTAAGTTTTAGTAAGAAACTAGATGAGGATATCTCTTGACTGAAAAATACAAGATTATTATGTATCTATTCTATAAACTAATTTATCAAAATATTAAAAAAATGTCAAAAATTATTTCAAAAGTTATCCAGGGATTAATTTTCAAATTATGTGGACAGTTTTGAAGTATGGATGAAACTGCTCAAAAAAGAAGATTAAAAATCCAGTGTACCAACATTTTGTTTCATTGTAATTTTAAAAATGCATTTCAGGAGAGTTGCTTTTAGCAGTTCCTAAAGATGTCATGGGACATATCTAACACTGTGCCTTGTAGTATTTATCCCAGAAAAAATTGGACCCTATAATTTATATCAAGAATATTTTTGCTTTGAATTAGAGTATTATATATAATGCAATAACAATCCATAGCTATGGTTATATCTTTACACAATTGTAGTTATTATATTTGAAGCTGAAAGAATTGGAGTACTTAGCAAGGACAGTATTAATCCTGACTACAAGACAGAATATCAAAAAAGGAAATTAAAGCAAGATAGCTCTCTTTTGTACCAAATAAGAACTATTCAGATACCCATAAAATCTAAAATCTTTATTAAGTGTCTATCATATGTAAAAACTTCTTTGTACTAAGTATATTAGTATGGCCTGAAAATATGTTGAGATATTAATGAAGACTAATAATTCCTTTTTTTAAAAAAAAAAAGAGTCTCTCTTATTTTAGCAAGGTCACCCAAAGTTATTTTGGACTTTGTTTTATTTGGGGTGGGATGACAGTACAATAATCAGCAGAAAGCCTATTATTTAGGAAGACAGAGTCTTTCTTGTCTCATGTTTACGATATCAAAATCAAATTCTGGACTTGTTATTCCAATGTAGCTGAAGAATCCAAGAAAGACCTTAGGAGATTACACGCTGCACATAAGGGAAGAAGTTCAGATTTATCAATATCAGAGATGATGTCCTTTCTGCCTTGTGACAGGCAGAACCTGTGTTGTGAATATGCACATGAACTAAATTGCTGGATCACAGACACTCTGATTTCAGGCTCATCAATATCCCAAGCTAAGTATAAAGCAGTGCACAGCATCCTTTGTTGACAGAGAACGGATAAGCCTATAAAAAATTGGGTTCACAAGAAAATTGATGAAACTACAAAGACATTAGACTAAACAAAATAATCAGAGTTTTGATTGACAGATAATATATGCTTTCCTTCATATAAAGTTCTTGGCTACTAACTGTGAAATACAAATATCTTGGGGGTTGTGAATTCAAGAAAAGCCAGGATGGTACAAAGATACTTTTCTGATAAGAAGAAAATCAAATGTGCATGAAAATCTGTACTAAAATCTATTATTTTCCAAGAATATAAAAATAATAATAATAAATAATGATATGTCTATCAAAAACAAATGGGCCCTCTCTGTACACTCTGCCTCACCCCACCTCTCATTAGTGGTGGGCAATTGTTAGGAGGAAGGAAACCTAATGATAAAGCTGAAAAACTTCTCTAACTAAACTCCATTTCTCTTCTTCTCTAAACTCCATTTCTCAGGTCAATTTAAGAAAAATGTTGATATATATTATTTTGGTACTTTTAAGTTATATAGCTACAAAAAATCATAAGGAAGGCAGAGCACAGAAACTGACTTTAAGAAATTGATAGAATATTGGCATATAAAGGTATATAATTTTAGTGGAGTACATAAAAGCAGACATATCCAAGGTACATGAGGCTCATGAAGGAAGTGTGAATGAGTTTTTCCAATAATTACTTCTGTTCTAACTCTATCTGTTGAAGGACTTCACTAAGAATGGCTTTTAGAAAAATATAGGAATTGTCAGTGAGAAGATCCATCACCTTAACAGCTAATTGTCTATCAGACCAATACAAACATACTGAGTCTTTTTTGTCCAATGTAGAATCATTATCATCCCTGTACATTTATTTGTGTTTCCTTTCTCAACCACGTACTATTTTTCCAAAATTTATAAGTAGCCAAGCGCTGGACTTTGAGAAGTATTATGGTTATCTTTGAATATCAACTGGATGCGAGTTAGAATCACCATCGAGACAAACATCTGGCCGTGCCTGTGACGTAATTTCTAGTCTGAGTTCATTAATGTAAGAAGACTCTAACCTAAATATGGGCACTGGTGTCAATGAGCTAAACATGTAAAAGCAAGGTGACCACAAGCATGCATTGCTCCGTGCTTCCTGATTGCATCTGCCTCTCATATAGGAGCCTGCAGGTCTTCCCCAAACTCTAAACCCCAACAAATCCTTGTTTGCTGAGTTGCTTTGTTCAAGCATTTTGTCAAGGCAACAAGAAAAAGACACAATGCAGACACTTGAGTTAATTTGGTCATCAGCTGATTCTAAAAAGCAAAGATGACCTCCCACAACTAGAGGTCAAAAGGAAAGGGGAGGGCATCTGACAACCTGTCTCAGAAAAGTAGCCAATTTCCAATGCTTTATAATGTCTGATCATAAGCTTATATAAGAATAATGACTTTTGAAATTCACTTTCAGTATACTAATTTTCTTTATTTTTATAACATTGCTGTATCTTGGAGTCCTACCAGTTATATAGCATGTAAGATAGATTATTCAATATATTTAAACAACATAAATATCTTGTGGAAATAATTTTGTTAAACATTGAGACATTTTTATGTGTTGGGAATATTCAAATTAAAGTGAGATGAAAAATTAACTTTGAATAATTAAAAAGTGACTAATAGGCTAGGAGGTTTTGAAATTCTAAGCCTAATTTGAGAAGACCATATCGCAATTTTGAATTTCAGAAACTCCCTCTTATGATTGATAAGAGCATACTAATACTGTTTCCTATAAAAGCCTTAGAATACTGTGCATACATAATTTTATGGGTCTAGAAATCCATTTACATGATTTTTTTTCTACTTAGAACCGATAAGCAGAGATACGTAAGGCCATTGCCTTTTGTTATAGGGTCATCATTATTAGCCTGAGAAATATGTAGTTGAGGCATTTATTATAAGATCCATCTTAATAAAAGCAATGTAAATCCTAAAGATGAAAAACCACAACACAAAATAAAAACATTGTGTTACTGCTAATGGTTCCTACGGCACATTCTGATCTGGGTAAGAGCACTTCCAATTACCTGTTATAGCGTTATTCATCTGAGCTGAACTCACTTGTGTGGGCAACATGAGCAATGTCTTTTCTATGAGGCTATTAACTTGGGCACACAGCATATTTTAGACTGGCTACCTGGGCCTTCTGGAAATTATATATTTGCTCTTCCATTAGCATGAAAATCCCTTTGATGTCCTTTAATATTTCCTTATCAGTGTTGCCTGTAATCAGTTTCTAAGCTTTCATATTACTTTTACTGATGCTAAAGATCTTTCTTCTGAACTCTGAAAGTGCCTTACTGGTATGAACCCATATTTGCCTACTTGAAAATAATGCTGTCCTTTGGTGAGATTCTCAGCAACCATTACTTGAATTATGAGTCGAAGCTATAGACAAGCACTGCACTTTCAATAAGTCATATAAATTGAAGACTCTCAAGAAAGAAAGAGAGGAAGAAAGAGCAGAAAAATAATAAGAGAAAAAAGGAATATGAAAAAGAATATATTCAATGTGTAATATCTGAAACAACAGCAATACCAGTATTTCTGAGTGTTCTTGTACAATAGATGCGGTCCTTTCAAATGGACCCAAAGACCTAAGAGAGATATCTATGACTCTCTAGTTGCTGGCCATTTACTTGTGGATCAGCAGGTACAACTTGACCTGTTTAGCCCAGGTCTCTTGTTCATCCTCTGGATGTTGCTTCTTCCTCCATCGATCCTCAACTTCCCAACTTCAAATTACCCATATATTTTCATGTGATAAATTGTAACAATATTTCACTGACAATGGGAACTATTTTGATTAATGGATTTCAGATTGCTTCCCATTTGCACATTTGTGTCAGAATACTGCTGTAGAATTTATCAGGACTTTCTTTCTTTTTTAAGTAGAGCATGTTTGAAGTAATATACAAGAGAATACCATGGACATAAGAAATAATCATACACCATACGTAATCCCAAATGGTCATATTGTACAATGATTGAATCACACACTACAAGTATTTCTTAATTTAGACCACATCCTGGAATTGATTGCTCAATTATCATGTCCTGTATAATTCTAAAATAAAGTTGGATGACTAAAAAAATAACATCATACCAACAAAGGCTATACATAACAAGCACTGTGAAACACCATGGATCCATGGAATTATATGAATCCATGGAATTATAGCAGGAGTACACAAGAGTAGTCCAATATATTAACTCATTTTTCCTCTGTTATTCTTTAGTTCTTTCTGAATTTATGTAGCTAGTGAGGGAAATATTTATTACTTCCAAAATTTGCTGTTTTAGCTAAAAGAAAAAGATAAGGCCTTTGAAATCAAAAGGCTGAGCGCTCGGGAAGCTGGAAAATTAAACAAAGGCAAATATTGAGTAGAAGTCTTCACCTAGACTGACCCCTAGGTAATGATTTTCTACTAACTTTGAGAGAGCAAAGAACATAGGTGACAGGATTGTCTTATGACTCTGTCTTTCTGCTCTGAGGAGACTGCTCAGAGATGAGCAGTCACAGAAGCTGAAGAGGCCATTCCAGTAAAAGTATAATGCAGAGGCTGCTTACACTACTAGTAACTAGTTGTCCTAGGATGTAATACTAGAAAGACTATTATAATCTGGTTTTCTATACTTAGCCATAAAAATCTATACATAAGAAGACTGATAGGATCATTTACCTTTATAAAGTCATATAAAATATAAACTTTTAGTGTATGAATTATCCTCAATGTATCTTTGCCATTTTGAGGAATCCTTACTACCTTAAAATTTAAATATGTATAATAATAGTGATAATAATAATAATAATAATAATAAGAAGAAGAAGAAGAATTAATAATAATAAGAAGAAGAAGACGAAGACGAAGACGAAGACGAAGACGAAGACGAAGACGAAGACGAAGAAGAAGAAGAAGAAGAAGACTTTGTTGAATCCAGTCTTTAGTTCTTAGAGAGATTCTTTGTTCTCAGACAGGCAAGTTTTAATAGTTTATGATGTAATTAAATTATACCATTAGAATGTATAGCGTCTTGTGTTTTCCATTGCTGGATTCTTCACAGTTTTAGTGAATATCAAATGTTCTGCAAACAGGGAAAGTGAAAATTAACTTCCTCTTTCTTCGGGTTTTGACTTCTTTCTCTGCGTCTTAGTCACTAAGACAACTCCATTATCCTAGAATATTTAGTTGCATCAATATTTCATCTTCTGCTATAATTTATTAATATTTTTGTTTGTTTTATATGATCTTCTTGATAAATAATAATCTAGGATCTCTTTCTGTAAGATACATTTATTCATTGGAAGCTTGAAATAACTTATCATATGCAATATGTTTGTTGAGAAACTCTACTTATGATAATAATACATGGTAGCCTATACTGGTAGTCATAACGCAATATAAAATCAGCATCAGAAAGAGACAGTGAGGGAGACAGAGATAGCATTTTCTCTTACTTGAGGATTATTTTTTCTTTTCTTTTACTTCTTAAGTTAAAGATTATGTCTTGTAACAAATAACTTGTTTTCTATACCAAAACAATACTTAATTCCCTGGCATTTAATCATATTATTTTTATTAAATGCTGACATGGGCTTGCTGGACTCTGGATATATAGCATGTAATATTTTTTCCTTGTTTATCACAGAATTTTCTCCATTCTGGAAATTGGAAGAAGAGTGAGGCAGGATGCCAGAGTCCTGATGAAGATTATTTTAGGTTCCTGTGTACTGTGGTTTCGTCTCTCCCTCCTTGTTCCAAAACATTCCCGGAGACAATGATCTTCTAGGGAGCTATTTGTTCCCTAGTTATCAAATGTTCTCCTAAGCCAATGCATTATGTTTCTGTTACCTCACTACCTGTCAGCGCTACATCCCTCATATTTACCATCTTAGAGTAGATATAGTTACAAAGAAAAGCAGCGTGCTTTTGAGTGTTCTAATAAAGAGAAAGAACCTTGTACTACATTTTGAAGACTCTAATATTAACTTCAATATGAGACCTAGATAAACACTTTAAACAAAAATGTGTATATAAAATGTATAGAAAAAGTATCATCTACTTCCTAGAGTGGATAAGAAGCAGGAACAGTACCAATTGAATATTTCTCAGTCTAGAGGACATGACAAGTGTCTTGATGACAGATTTCTTGTGTAAAAAAATATATAGGAAGCCTACTGATTAGCAAACATGATTTTAAACCAGGCTATCCATTTCCAGATATATATAAAGCACATAAGTTTTCTACACTGGCACAGAAGTTTCTGATTTCTAACTGTGTGTATCGCAGTGCTTTATCAACTTTTTGTTGAAATTACCTGCATGCAATATAACATAATTACACTATAACTCTTGTGAGATAGGATTCATATGGTCTACTATAAAATCACCTCTGGGCCCCCAAAATATTGTAACTGTTTAGACACATCTTCTCTTATGTCTCTGGTAGTTTCAGTAAATCACATTCATTTTATTTCATAAGAGGAATGTGATTAGGCCCCAAACCAAAGTTTGAATCCAACACAGTGGTAGTGGATACCAAGATGCCTGATTCTGATCAATACACAAACTAAATAGCAAAACTCTAATTTACATGACATTATAAACAAAATGGGACCGACATACTCTTATGAAACCCTGCACTAAAGAATACTTTTTTTTTCTCACAAACCGTGAGTCTTTCAAAATCAGTCTCCTACTAGACATAAAGCATCTCTCAACAAATATATGAAAATCACACTAACATTCTGCATTTTATCTGACTGTAGAGGCATTAGAGCTGGACAAATAACAAGAACAATATAAACCACTGAAACTATACAAACTCATCAAAACAATGTACTACTCAATCAAAACTGGAGCAAAAGAGAAATCAAGAATCAAATGTGAAAAATAATTTTGGCATATTATTATGTGGTAATAAAATTTCATATGGTGGAAACACACCACACTAAAACTCATGGGACACAATGAAGTCAGTCCTGAGGGATTGTATATTGTCGTCTCCCTGAAGCCTAGCTTTGACAGTAGCAAAAGGTGCCACACATGTTTCTAAGGGAGGAAGACTACCAAAGGTCCTACACAACTCTGTCCTATGAATCACTTCAACGAGCAGTATGGCACTGTGAAACTACAGATACAGAACTGGAACAAATACCTTGGCACTAACTAACTGGTTTCTAATTAGACTTAATACCTGTTCAACAAGAGAGAGATCCCGTATGGTATTTAATACCTAGCAAATTTCGCTTAGCTAGAGAAGTCGCAGATACTGGAGTAGAATCTACAAGTATTTAATAAAGAGGATAATCTCTCATAAGAGTCTGCAAACATTTGTCCTTTTACCCAGAATTAAGTGTAGTCTTCACCCCTCATCTCCTCTCTGTAACGTATAAAGACCACAACCAATCAAAATGTAGAGTTGTGGAGCCCAGTATGAATGCCTAGGGTTTAAGAAACATTGTGAAAATGGCGAGGGGGTGGGGTGGATGGATATTGTAAGAACCAGAAGATGAGGAAGTTTTCTGTGAGACTGTATTCTAGTAATGTCAAAAGCTATACTCATAAAGTCACAGCAAAAGGACTGCCCAAATGTGTGCTGAACAAGGATAACACCAGGAAACTAATATGCTTCTTCCCTAGTGAAGAACAACGAATTGCTTATTTATTGCCAAACAATCTGCCCTATAAACATACATACAGGTAGCATTATACAAAAAGAGCAGGATATATTTAAGAATATATACATATGCATATACATACACACACATATACATTCGCCCAACCCACCCATATATATATATATATATACATATACATGTACATGCACATGCACATGCATATGTATTTGTATGTATATAAACAAAAACATATATATACATATATACATTTATGCATGCAATAAAAACTTGCAAAATATAGATCATGAATTTGAATTAACATGGAGAGCAGCAGTGAAAGGGTTTGGAGGAAAGGGAAGGGAGAAATGTCATAATTAAATTATAACCTCAAATTTTTTAAGAGATCACATATTAATATCTTAATTACAAACCCAAAGGCATAGATCATAAGAACAAACAACACCTGAAAACAGTAAGTACACAGAGATAATGAAAATCAACGCTAGAATTAATGAAACAGAAATGAAAACAATTACAAAGAATCAGAGAAACAGTTCATCCTTTGAAAATATGAACAAGTTTTGCAAACCATTAGCAACATCAACCAAAAATAAATTGATAGAAAACTCAATAAAATCAGATATGAAAAGGGAATATTAAGAGAGACATTTTTATATTATATATATATATATATATATATATATATATATATATATATATATATATAGAGAGAGAGAGAGAGAGAGAGAGAGAGAAGAAAGTTTTACAATAATTTTTCTGGTGAGCATAGACTCAAAAATTGTCAGTAGAACATTGGAGAAAATACGGGGACAAAGTGTGGAGCACAGACTGAAGAAAAAGCCATCCAGAGACTGCCCCACCAGGGGATCCATCACATATAGAGACACCAAACCAAACCCAAACACTATTGCTGATGCCAAGAAGTGCTTGCTGACAGGAGCCTGATATAGCTGTCTCCTGAGAGACTCTGCCAGAGTCTGACAAATACATATACAGATGCTCTCAGCATGGGAACTCCAATAGAGGAGTTAGGGGAAAGGACTGAAGGCACTAAAGGGGTTTGCAACCCCATAGAAAGGACAACAATATCACCCAACCAGATTCCTCAGAGATCCCAGGGACTAAACCACCAACCAAAGAGTACACATGGAGCGACCCATGGCTCTAGCTGCATATGTTGCAGAGAATGGCCTTATCCAGCATCAGAGGGAGGAGAGGCCCTTGTTTCTGTGAAGGCTCAATGTCTCAGTGTAGGGGAATGCCAGGGCAGTGAGGTAAGATTGGGTGGGTGGGTGGGTGGGTTAGCACCCTTATAGAAGCAAGGGGAGGGGGGATAGCATAGGGGGTTTGTAGAGGGGAGACAAGTAAAGCATTTATTTATATTTAAAATGCAAACAAATAAAGTATCCAATAAAAAAAAAAACATTGCACTAAAGAAGACATTGCTTACTACAGTGAAATGAAAAATTTCTGAGTTGACTTTTTTTCCTCTGAAAGTTGGCATTAAAGTGATAGCTAAAATGACTGGATTCTCGGAATGGGAAAGACATAAGGAAGAATAAAGAAAGTAATTCTCTCATAGTCTGAAAAATAAAAGGAAACATTATGGATGAGAAAGATGAATGGAAGGAAAACCATGATTCTTTCAGGACTTAAAGTGTCATGGCTGGTACTCACTGAACAACATAGACCCAGTGCCTCATCAGTCTGACAAAATCTTTCTTGCTATGACCTGGAGCATCTCTTTCTCTGAGATTGTCTCTATACGAAACAATCTATAAACAGATCTATAAGCATGAATATTATGAAGTTATCTCCAACCTGGACTTAGTCTTAATTTCCTTTACAAAAACACATAAATATTTCCCTATACTCAGTAGCTGAGCATCATCTGTTAAATGTAAATTCTTTATGTGTATAAAAAAGCACTTCTGCCTAGTGTTCTGTGCTTTAGTTTTTAGTTATTTTACTATGGTTTTAGTTTCTACCTACTAACCCATAAAAACATTCTGTATTTGCAAGTAGGATAGTATAATATTTCTCATCAGAGTCATGTATCATAACTTTGCTGTAAAGTGGTCATTCTATAATGAGAATAACATTTTTCTATGTGTAACCCGTGTCGCAGAATGCCTGCCTTCTTCATATATCCTAAACAGAGAGAGAACAAGATAGGAATATTGAGCTATTTGATCATTTAGGCTGATCTATGACCATTTGTTTTCTTATTACGTATATCTCAGTATCATTAGAAAGCTGCATCCATTATCCTACAACCCCCAACATTTTCCAAAGGATTGTAAAGTTTGTTGTTGGTCTAGAATTTCTACCTGTTTATCTAGATTATCAATATTATTAATCATGGCATAGAATGTGTTTCAAGTGTCATCTCTGCTAAGACTCTCATTAGCCTCAGAAAATGCTCATATGCCATTTCTTTGTCTTCTATAAAACTGTAACTAGATTTGAGGTTAAGTGCATGTGTCATGTATTGAAGCTCACTGTTATTATTTTTCCCTGTAAAACTGAGACATCTTAAAGAATCACCTTTTATGGAACATAAAAATCATGATTTTATAGATTGCTTCTGTAAATGAAAAGTCTTAAAATGGGAAAACCTACATATGGCTATTTTAGTTTTCCTATGGCAATGTGGGTAAAGACATGAGGTATAAGTATGAAAAGTAGTTTATTAATATGCTGAGCTATAGCAAATCTTTAGTACTTATAACTATAAAATATTAAGTAGCATTATATCTATTAAGGCTTAGAAATTGCAATCCCTTTATCCATTGCTCATAAAAATTTAATATTTATTAATACATACACTGACAACGCATTCCAGGTTTAGATCGGCTTTGTAATTAGTGTCTGGCTATTACTCCAAAGTTGATCAAAGAAGTTGAGAACAGTTGTTGTCAAGTCATCTCTGGTTTACTTGCAAGGAACTATTGGGTCTCCTTTGCCCAAACAAACAGCCACTTCCCTTCCCTTGCGACACATCAGAAGAAACCCCTCATCATTTGATGAGCTCTGGCTTGAGATATTTTGTACTGGATGAAGGTATGTAAAAACATTTGAGAGCTATCAGGAGTTACTCAGATACACTTGTTAATACTTACTTTACAGTTTATGCTCCCAGGATAGATTTCTGGAATTGTATAATGGGTATGTTCTTTAGAGTTTAAATGGGAAAGTAAAATAGAGGATAGTAATATGGCCTGAAGGAATTACAGAGACAAAGTTCTGAGCTGAAACAGAAGGAAAAACCACCTAGAGACTGTGCCACCAGGGAATCCATCCCATAAATAACCACCAAACCCAGACACTATTGTATATGCCAGCAAGCTTTTGCTGAACGGACCGTGATATAGCTGTCTCATAAGAGGTTATGCTAGTGCCTGGCAAATACAGAAGTGGATGCTCACAGGCATCTATTAGATGGAACACAGGGCTCCCAATGAAGGACCTACAGAAAATGCCCAAGGAGCTAAAGGGGTCTGCAACCTTGTAGGAGGAACAACAATATGAACTAACCAGTAACCCCCTCCCCCACGAGCTTGTGTCTCTAGCTGCATATGTAGCAGAGGATGGCCTAGTAGGCCATCAATGGGAGGAGATGCCCTTGATATTGTGAAGATTGTATGCCCCAGTACAGGGGAATGCCAGGGCCAGGAAGCAGGAGTGAGTGGGTTGGAGAGCAGGGCAGGGGGCGGGGGGGGGGGGAGCATATAGGGAACTTTGGGGATAGCATTTGAAATATAAATGAAGAAAATATCTAATAAAAAAATAACCAATTGTGCACTCAGAAAGAAACATGGACACTTCTCTACATTTCTTTTTTTAACTTCCTTTTTCCCATTACTTAATTTGTTCACTTTACTTCCTGACTGCAGACCCATCCTCTCCATCCCCAGCTCACACAGCCCCTCCACCACCCCCTCCCTTCTAGTGTAATATTCACTCTACAGTATTATCACTTTTGTGTGAATGTTTTTATGAGAAAAATGAGCCTATTTTCTTTTTCAATTGTGAACATGATAAATTTTACTCTAAGAATTTAGTCTTAGAAACTGTCCTCTCTATACTAAATGTGGTTTTGAAAAAAAAAATTGGCTGGCTTCCCTATCCTGTTGTGGTTTGTTTATATACCCTATAACAGTCAAACTATTCTTCAAAATTAATTCATCTAGACCATGTTATTTTATAACATATCATAGGTATTTTCATTTGTGCTATAATTTATATGCAATGTACACATACTTCAGGATGAATTTGAAGAATAACCTATAGAAAACAGTTCTTTTTTTAAATTTAATTTAATTTAATTGTAATTAGGTATTTTCTTCATTTACATTTCCACTGATATCCCAAAAGTCCCCCATACCTCCTCCCCTCCCCCACCCACCCACTCCCTCTTCTTGGCCCTGGCGTTCCCCTATACTGAGGCATGTAAAGTTTGCAAGACCAATGGGCCTCTCTTTCCACTGATGGCCAACTAGGCTATCTTCTGATACATATGCAGCTAGAGACACGAGCTCTGGGTTTACTGGTTAGTTCATATTGTTGTTCCATCTATAGGGTTGCAGACCCCTTCAGCTCCTTGGGTATTTTCTCTAGCTCCTCCATTGGGGGCCCTGTGATCCATCCAATAGCTGACTGTGAGCATCCACTTCTGTGTTTGCTAGGCCCCGGCATAGCCTCACAAGAGACAGCCATATCAAGGTCCTTTCAGCAAAATATTGCTAGTGTGTGATATGGTGTCAGCTTTTGGAGGCTGATTATGGGATGGATCCCCGGGTATGGACTCTAGATGGTCCATCCTCTCGTCTCAGCTCCAAACTTTGTCTCTGTAACTCCTTCCATGGGTGTTTTGTTCCTAATTCTAAGAAGAGGCAAAGTGTCCACACTTTGGCCTTCATTCGTCTTGAGTTTCATGTGTTAGAAAACAGTTCTAATTGCTGATGACACAGTAGCATCAGTGGCACTTGAGCAAATATTGCAATAGTTGAGACACCAATGCATTGTCATGGTAAACAGACCATAGGGAGGACTCACACATCTGTAGCTCACACATAACTCAACTTTTGAGGCAGAAGTTACTATTTTAAAACTGTATATCATTACTATAAGCATCTACTTTCCTATTTTAAGTATCAGAAAGGATAGATTGTTATGTTTATTCAGATGTAACATGCCAAAGTACATTGTAAATAGTTTGCTTAGTTCCAGGGTTCAGATCTTTAACTTTGATGGAATGCTGACAATTCATAGAACACATAAGTGGAATTTTAGGGGGGAAAGGTTGTTTTTTTTTTAGGATGACCTGGTAGTAAATAATATCTAGTTATAAAACCACAGTGGGTCAGGCCTCTCAATCCTCAGGTCCACGTAATTAGATTAAGCCAAAGACAGAAACATTCAAAGTGAAAAATTATGTTATGATTTATAATGTGCAAATGGCTTTTCTTATATTTCCTCAGTTTGTTTCATAATGATTTATACAATGTTTATACTGTGTTCCATATCATAAACAGTGCGGTGATGTTTTAAAGCATATAGAAGGGCTGGAATAGGTCATATGCAAATACTATGTAGTTTTACATAAGAAACTTCAGTTTTGATGCATTTAATATCAATGAGGCCAGTGATAAACTGGAATAATTAAAAAATAAATCCTTCTAGGAATTCATGGGATGACAGAATTCTTAAAATGAAACAAACAAAACCCCAAAAGACCAAAAACAAAATATAAAAGAAACAAAAAACCTGCAACAATTTTTCCCTGAATGATATTCTGTGGGTTTATGAATAACTTCCTTTCACACAAGCAAATACTACTCTAATTTTCTATACATATTAATAGGGTGAATTACCTAATATAAAATCAAAACAGGAAACCAAAACACAAAAAAATTAGTTGGACTTTTCAAGTTATGGGACTGTGCAGTGGAGCAGAGTAAATATTTTAAAAACTTATCTTCCAAGTGACTAGACTCATGACGTTAGTGAAACTCAGTGTGGTAACACTTTCATTCTCTCCTTGGTATGAAACTTCAGAATAATGTCAGTGAATGTGAACTCAGTGAGGGATACACACTGCCAATTCTCAAATGCATGGGAAAACTCACTTGGTAAACTTTTCTATTGTTTTTTTTATTATTTTTATCTTCACATGTTTCATTATCAAATTTGAATTTCACTCATTAAGCTGACCGGAAAATAATACGAATTAATATCCTTGCCATCCCAATAGCTTTGATAAGTTGCTATGTCCTGCAACAAGACAGCGGGTTCTACTCCTGTATCAAAATATTCTACACATTAAGGGTATATTGTGATTTTTTTCCCCAGTTCAGTATAAAACAATTTTCTAATGAATTTAGAGTTCCTCCTCCCCCCCTTCCCCCACACACACATGTTCTCATGGTCTGGGTATTTAGATATTCATATCTGCTCGTAGGGAAAGCAAAAAAGATTTCACTAGTGCTCCCTTTGTTCCTGGCATCATTCTAGGTACTTTGTAATTAATAAAAAAAGTTTCAGTTTTCAAAAGCCTCAAGAGGGCAATGATATTTTCCTCAGTTTCGTGATGAGGAACATGAGACAGAGCGGAATCACCTTCTCATGTCCATGCAGTGGGTAAGCAGCACATCTGGATTGAGGGCAGATGTTGTATGTTTAGGGTCTGTATTATTAAAGGTCTGGGCAATAAGAACAAACAATTTTAGGTAAAGCATTCATAAAAAACCTCCCAGGAATTTGTGTTCATGCAGAAACCTTCCCAACTAATTTTCCTGAGAAGTTATTTTTGCAGTGATGCACTATAATAAAATAAAGACAAAATCTGAACCAAAGAAGCATTTAGGTAAATCCATATGATAAAATAAATCTATGTACCTATAAAACTATACACTATTGTTCATATTAACATAGGCTAAAAACTGTTTAGAATAACATCCTAAATATTTCAATTGCAACCAAAATACCCAAACCAACTTAGTGGGTTTCATCACAGAGTGATACTCTTAAAGTCCAGATAAAATGGAGTGCAAGCAGTATCTAACTGCTCCTTATCCAAAAACACTAATTAAGGTTTTCTAGAATACTGGAGCATCTATCAAGTTATGCATATTTATTTTCCTTATCAGTGCAGCCTACAACTAGCATTAACAGTGGAGTGTTTTATTGCTATTACAGAAACACCTGCAGGAGCATGGTTTGATTAAAGCAATCAATTGACCATCCAAATTAAATAGCCATTTAAGTTCAGTATTAGGAAACCCTCAGCTACTTCACAACCTAGTATCCTTCTCACCATGGAAACCGTTCCTCCAAAGCATATGCATGAATGCTTATTTGGAGAAGAAATCCTCTGTTTACTTCTTTCTCTCAGGTGATGCTAGGAAGGGCTGCCACATTTTGGTCTGCACTGTCTATCAACCTCACTTGTCTTCTTGGCTCACCAGACACATAACAGAACAAGGTATAATAATAGTCATTAGCAGGCATCTCAGACAATCTCTGCAAAAAGTATTCACTCATCGCGCATTCACTTCAATTGCTTTATAGAAAGACCTCCCAATTTACCTTCTCCATTACTGTTTTCAGCTTTGGAAGACCATACAATTTTCAAAGGTGAGACGGAACATTTCATGTGTCAAGATAGAAAGTAAATGGGCTGATCATTTCCTTGATGTCCCTCCGGGGGCGATCCCCACTTAGGATACAGCCTGTAATGTGATCTGCAGGCTGAACTTCATGAAACAAATCAACAGAGTCTCCTATCCCAGGCCTTCAGTGGGTCCCACAGTAATAGGGACCAACAGGAAACAGAGAGTTAGAATACAAATGGAGAAAAATACAAACATTTAGAATTTGTATGCTGGCTTCTGAGCTGCAGCAGGTTGATGAGGCATCTCTACAAAAGCCCTCTTACCCTGACTTCTACAGCATCCTTTCTTAGAAAAGATGTTGGTCTAGATCCCACTGGTCTAGAAATGCTATGGGACTACAACAGGCATTATTGTTTACCAGAGGTTCAGTAGAGGCCTGTTCCCTGACCTTTGTTACATTTTTAAAAGATGCCACTTTGTTTCAGTCCATTACAAACTAGTACAACCAATGTGGAAAACAATCTGGAGGTTCCTCAGAAAATTGGAAATAGACCTACCTGAAGACCCAGCTATACCACTCTTGGGAATATATCCAAAGGATGCCCCACCATGCCACAAGGGCATGTGTTTCACTATGTTCATAGCAGCCTTATTTGTGATAATCAGAAGCTGGAAACAAGCCAGATGTTCCAGAAGAATGGATTCAGAAAATGTGGCTTGTTTACACAATGGGATACTACTCAGCTATTAAGAACAAAGATATTCTGAGTTTTGCAGGCAAATGGAACTAGAAAATGTCATCCTGAGTGAGGTAACACCCATTAAAAAGTACAGAATACCCAAGATACAGTCCACAGAGCTCAAAAAGCTCAACAAGTTGAAGTGCCCAAGTGAAGTCCCACTTGGGAGGGAGAAGAAAGCAATCACAACTGAGGAGTTAGGGAGGGACAGGGGAGAGGGAGTGGGAGAGAGGGAAAAGGACTGAAGCCCTGAGGCCCAAGAGAAAGAACAGAAACAGAAATATATCTCTCTAAGAAAACTGAAACTATGATATACCTACCAGACCCTATTGAGCTGCCTCTGTATATGATAAAATTATTGGCCTGAAAAACAATTTAAAACAAAAACACAACTAGCTACAATTAAACTATTTGCTATTGTTTACTCTTTGCCTCAATGGGTATTGGCATATGTTCACCCAGGCCTAATTAGATCTCTTAAACATTTACAAAGAAATATTAGATGTATTAAGGACTGTGGAACACATCACATTGATTGAGAATAACATATAGCTTTTATCTCCTTGAAAACTGTTCCATATCTCAGTTTTAATGAAAATGGACAATTTGAGCATTTGAATTAAAAAAAAAATATCTCTGTAACTTCAGGTACATGAGCACTTGGTCCCTTGGTAGTGATATTTGGGGAAACTGTAGACTTTTTAGCTGCTAGAGCTTTGATGGATGAAGTTTGACATAGAGAGGCATTCTAACACTTTGCAGTTTCGATTTCCTGTGTGATCAGAGATGTACATTCTAGTATTTTTTATGAATATGCTAATATAGGTTTTAAGAGTAGTATTGAAATATTTTAGAGATATGCCAAAATTATCTATGTCATTATATATTGTTAGTCATACTAGTAGTACAAAGTAAAACTTTGTGGGAAAAAAAAACAGAATATGCAAATACACATAGTTTAAACTGAGTTAATAGATAACCCATGGCCAAATTCTGGTCAAATTTAATGTTTTGGCTACAAACTTTCCCAAAAAATTGAAGGGCTTGCTTAAGAATGTAAATTGCTATGGCTGCCTCTATGGCACAGTGGGGAAGAGCACTTGCCTCCAAGTCTTATAACTTAAAATCCATGCCAAAGACCAAAAATTAAACAGGAGATAATGAAGTCTTTCAAGCTGTCTTCTGATCTTCTAAGATACACACACACACACACACACACACACACACACACAAAGTAAACAATTTAAAGCAATTAAACATAATTTTTCTGCTTCTCTTTTAAACGGTTGTGACATATGTTCTTTAGCTGAGTCAGGCAAGATGAGCTGGGGATAGAAAATAAATAGATGTTTCCATTATGCTGCTCTGTCGTGTCTCTCATTCTCTTTTCTTACCATTCTGACTTTCTTGATGTTCACTAAGAGGCGATGACAATTGTTTTGTTTTCTGGTGCCCTACTATCTGAATTATTGGTGAAGAAACCTGCATGAAAGTGAACTAGTGCATAATTTAGTCATTTGAGCCTGTGCAAAGCTTCTTAACCAACCATGTATAATATGTGAAAATGAAATTGAGTATGTCTGTAATTCAATAATCCTATTTCAGAAAATGAATGGCCAGCTCAATTTGAGCCATAAACCTTCGATTGTCAATCTCTATTCCAATAACTCAGTGGATCTATAATATGTCATACACAGAACACATTATAGCATAATATGGGGTATTAGTTAATATCTTCCATGTCTTGTGAATAGGAAGAAGGAAGGTATTAGGATAAGTGAATCGTAATATCCAGAAGATGGTTATTGAATGTAACCCTCTACATCATATAGATCCCTGGGCACAGAGAGACTGCATATATCAGAACTACAGACATGAACAATGGCTGGTTTTCCAGAAGTTTCAAACACAGAGAAGATGGGTCCTGGTGATCTTCATCACTTCTTCATTTTGACAGTGTAAAATTTCTTACCACATAATGAAATCCTAAAATCATATGATTAATTTGGGGGAAAAAAGACATGAAATTATCTTATTATTACACCCAGTGACAAGTGGAAGTGACTCTGAGACACTCATAATTAATATTAGAGCCGTAGGTTGCTCACATGGGATTGAGCTCTATGAATGTCTGTGCAAATAAGGAGTCAGCTATTGGGACCCTACAGAGAAAACAACACACTGGTAACCAAGGGGACCGAGGATTAGGTATAAAATCAAAGCATGTCAGGGGGGATGGCTCAGATGTTGTGTTTGAGTTGTATTATGTCACACTCATCTCTCTGTATTTCTGTCTAGCTAAGGGTTGGTCTCATGGTTGAATATGGTAATATAGTGGGATCTTTCAACCTCTTCGATATTCGTAACCAGTTTTAGAAGACCTTAGAGTTACATCTGCCAAATAATATCAATCAAAAGTGTGTATTATACATGGGGATGTTGTATCTTTTTCGTGCTATTGCAACCCCAATCCTAGACACATGAAAACTATGACTGGAAGAAAGAAGGTGAGTGTGGAGTACTAGATCTATGTCTACCCCATTAAAACTTATTTTAAATTAATAACTAAATAAGGATGTGTGCATTTTTCTGGGATGGGCATTATCCACTGCTTTTTTTAATAAACTCTATCTGATTATCGGTTGTGGTATAGAGCAAATCAACATTGGCAATTGTGTCCTATAATTCTAACTTAGGAATTTACCTGAATATTAATGTAATGCAATATTTTTACCATTAGATATATGTATTCATCAATGCTTTTAATTTAAAAGTCTGCCAAATAACTGGAGATGAAATAATTGAACATAACGCCATTTAAGATAAATGTCAAAAGAATAAAGCTTCTTGATTAATATATGCAATTTTTGGATGACTGGAAATATATAGTTTTAACTTTTGTTATATCAAGATATGTCTAGGTCCAAATACTAAGGAGCAAACATATAGAATGTCTTAAGGAAATAAATGTATGTTTTCCTCATTTGTCTATAACCGCACACATTTGTGAAAATGTTTGAGATTGCAGTGCTTTTCCCATTGGTATCCCACAAAAGGCAAAGCATTTTAACCTTTACTGTGGAATTAAAGCAAGAGAACATTTAGGTTCTTACTATTGATTTAGCCCCATACAAGCAGGTCGTGGCTTTTAATATGGTTTGTAGCATTTTCATATTCAATATTTTTTACGGATAATATAATAGCAACTTACAAAATAGATTTTCCCAATTTTATTCTCACTGAAAAACTTGTTGTACTTTTTTTTTTAATTAGTGAAAGGTTTAAATTGAACTGTTTTCTCTAATGTTTTAGCCAAAGCTAGGGCAAAGTCTTCAAATATGTATTTATAACTCTCGTATCTCATTGGTCTTTTCATTTGCATATGCTATCTCACTCTTTGAGAAGCTTCACTGGTATTGGTAATAAAGGTTATGTGTCTTTTTGGCTGAATAGTTTTATGCCCTAAATGTAAAGCTAGAATGTAATTACAATTATACGTTTGGCTTTCAGTTCACCTTAGTTTTTTGTTTAATGGAACTTAAAAATGATGGAAAAGGTAAATGAAAATATAAATAATTTTGTTCAGTGACAAGTATATGCTAAAACATTATTTTTAAAATATAATTCATTTATCTCCATTAGTTATCTGTCAACTGAAATAAAACACAGAAACTTATACTTAATTAATTTCTCCATGGCCAAAAATTATTCTCACACATTCTCAGACATTTTGGTAAAAATGCACATATCAGTAGGTCAGGGATTTTCAGGAATTTATCGATGGCAGCAGCAGCGTCTCCAGTTAATCACAATCAGTGATCCTTCATTTGTGAGCCACGGTAGTTGCTCAAGTTTATATTCAAGTTGCATTTGTTTATACTTGCAGTAATATTGCAAGTAGCAGTTCCAGGGTATAATGCACATGTGAAGAGTAAATCTCCATGATCCCTCATTACTCATGTACACTTGCATTTTCTTTTCAAAAATACATTGTAATCATAATGCTATATTTGTTTATAGTATGTCCTATGTGGCACACTCAAATATCCCCCCTAGTCACAATATTATAGCATAATATATATCTAAAACAACTAACAACTAACACACAAGCAATTCAAAATTGATTTAAGTTATAAAGAATGTCAATCAACTTGCCAGGGAAGATCTGAAATTGCAATCATATTTGAGAGCACACAAGATTAATGACATCTGTACCTTTTAAATGTCAGGGGATTCAGAACCACAGGGAAGACTCTGTTTAGCTTTTTTTCCAGATTGTCACCAGCTCGTATGAGCAGAAAAATTTCAGCTACTTTGTATTTGGACTTTTCTAAATGTAATTTTATAAATGAATTAAAACTAGTTACTAATAAACTTTGAAAAAGTGCTCATGAGCAATTACTATCCCAGAAAGGTTACCAGTGTCACTAGGGAAATATCTAGAGGTAGTATGGAACCTAAATGTAATGGTTGACCATTTCTACACTCATTTACTCCTTTAGCATTCCAAGTATGCCTCTTGCCTGACTTCAGATGCACATCCATCATTAGTCTTAGTCCATGGCTTATACTCCTTCCTTCGGGAGCTTAGAGTGGGGCCTCACCCAGTATGCCACCCTAAAGATCTTTATATCCACGTTCTTATCTTCTTTGTGTGAACATAGAGACACATTCTAGGTTAAGTAACATATGTAAAAGAGCCTAAACATTTACCCATACTTTCCAAGGAAATTCTTGACTTGAAATGTATGATTAAAAACTTTAATAGTTAGCTGGCTCATAAGCAAAGGATCCATCTTTTTTCACTACAACAGACCAAACATGGATTTCCTCACAACACGACAGCCACTTAGATCAAGTGACCCCCACATGCACAATAACACACCCACATACACTCACCATCGTTTTAAGGACAGGTCCTATAAAATTAGTGACCTTTAACTGTGACATTGAGATATTCAGTGCCTTCACCATGTTAAACACCAGCAGCTACTTTCTTAGGGAACAGATATACTGAAACCATTCGCGAGAGTTATAGCTCTATCTGGCTTGTGTAATATCCAACTATGAGACTTGCATTCTGGATCACTGATACTTTCCCCATTAAAAACAAAACAAAACTAAACAAAACATAAAAAAAAAACAGAAGCTGATTTAGAGGTATATATGAAAACACATTCCTTTCCCCATTTAAACTTTTCTTTCTGTTCATCTATGGAATTAGCAGCGGTTTAGAACCCTGATGGGATGTGTACTAAATCGTAAAATAATTAAGGGAGCCACGAGTAAGCTGCGTGGAAAGGAGGCAGTCAAAGTAAAGACTCGCATAGTCAAGACTTTTAAGTGTATCTTCTAAATTTTCATATAAGGAATGTACGTACCATAGTTTGCATTCACTTATAAGTGGATTTTGTCTCAGAAACTATTTAGACCTGAGCTATATGAATCAGTATGCAAAGCATGGGAAACAAAGGGGATATCTGGATGAAAAGTAGAGATTTTAATCCAGTTCCTTTTTAGTAGCAAAATATCTGTGAGTTCAAATTAATCTGTAAATTTGTACAAAAGCAAAAATACCTGAGAAACACATTTTCCACTAAATCAAATCTGTGCGTCATTTTACAGCTATTATAACATTCTGTTAGTTTACATTATTATTAAATACATTTATTCCTAAGAATTTATTGTTATGCCGCAGTACAGGGATGCCAGGGCCAGAAAGCAGGAGTTGGTGCATTGGGGAGCAGGGCACGGGAGGGGGGGGGGGATAAGGGGCTGGGGCTTTGGAGATAGCATTTTAAATGTAAATCAAATATAATTTATTGTTATAATAGTTATGTCCTCACAACGTAAAATTAAATACTAAATTTTGTAGAGAATTTAAAAATATTCTCTATATGTATATAAGCCCACCTCAGTATATGTATATAATATACATATATCCCACATAGGACATAAAATATCATTGGGAAGTGGACTTGCAGGTACTTCTGTTGGCCTTGTCTATACTTAAAAACGCTAAAATGCAATAAGCATTTTTCCATGGCAAGTCACCAAATGTAAATAAAGAAAATATCTAATAAAAAATAATGTTCTATTTAATGACATTCAGAAAAAAATGTTTTTAAATTAAAGTAATGGATATATATTGAAAGCTGAAAATTACATTTCTTAAAAATGTGGTAAGTAATGGAATGATAAAATGTTGAAAATTTATTTCAAAAGAGAATTGAATCTTAACTAAATATTTTAAAAGTTTGAATGAAATAAAAATAATAGTTATATATTAGCTTTTCAATTATATGCAGTTAGAAAGCTATGCCAGTGCCTGCCAAATACAGAAGTGGACGCTCACAGTCATCTATTGGATGAAACACGGGGTCCCCAATGAAGGAGCTACAGAAAGTACCCAAGGAGCTGAAGGGCTCTGCAGCTCTATAAGAGAAACAACAATATGAACTAACCAGTAACCCCAGAGCTTGTGCCTCTAGCTGCATATGTAGCAGAGGAAAGCCTAGTTGGCCATCAATGGGAGGAGAGGCCCTTGGTCTTGTGAAGATTCTAGGCCCCAGTATAGGGAAATGCCAGGGCCAGGAAGAGGGAGTGGACGGGTTGGGGAGCACAGGGATAAGGGAGGGTATAGGGGATTTTCAGAGAGGAAACTAGGAAAGGGGATAGCATTTGAAATGGAAATGAAGAAAACATCTAATAAAAAATAAATCTTAAAAAGTTAAAAAAAAGAAATAATTTTAACTCTTTACATAAAATTTAACAATTTTAACTGCTCATTTGGAAAAATAATTATTTTGTGGGACATTACTTTTGTCTATTCTGGAACTCACTGTCTATACCAAAACCAGGATGGCCTCTAACTCACAGAGGTCCTCCTGTCTCTGTCCCAGTAGTGCTGGGATTAAATCTTAGTAGTGGGATTAAATGCATGAGCCCCTATGCCTGTCTAAAAATCAAAAATTTTAAAATCAATAAGTGATATAAATCAAAACCATTTTTGACTCTGATAAATGATTTATTCTAAGTATTTGTTAATTTACTTTATGATATTTTTAAAGAGTAGCTTCATTAGCATTTTATTACATAATGTATATTTAATATTTAATACTATGAGTCAATAATTTTATTTTAGAACCCATGGGCTGGAAATATTAAATATTAATATAATATAATAACATATTATAATAATAACATTTCACTTAAAAACTAATATTAATCTACTTTTCTTCTTACTTTTATTATTTTTAATATTTATTTCATTTTACAGCATGTGGCTATCACATGAGTGTGAGAGCATATATGGGACAGGAGAAAACATTTAGTCCCCTGGACCCTGACGTACAGTTGGCTTTGCGCCACCCGATGGATGTGCTGGACACAGAATTCTGGTCCTTTACAAGAGCAGCAAAGGATCAGCATCTGAGTTGCATGTCTAATTCCTTGTTTTGTACAGTATGTACTAATAGCTGTCTCGTCAGAGACTCTTCCAGTGCCTGACAAATACAGAAGTGGATACTCACAGCCAACCATTGGACAGAGCACAGTGTCCCCAATGGAGGAGCTAGAGAAAACACCCAAGGAGCTAAAGGGGTTTGCAGCCCCATGGGAGGAATAACAATATGAACTAACCAGTACCCACAGAGCTCCCAGTGACTAAACCGTCAACCAAAGAAAATACATGGTGGGACTTATGGCTCTAGCTGCATATGTAGCAGAGGATGTCGTAGTAGGTCATCAATGGGAGGAGAGGCCCTTGGCCCTGTGAAGATCATATGCCCCAATATAGGAGAATACCACGGCCAGGAAGCAGGAATGGATGGGTTGGTGAGCAGAGGGGAAATTAGGAAAGGGAATAACATTTGAAATGTAAATAAAGAAAATATCTAATAAAAAAGTTAAAGAAAATAAAAACAATAAAATTCAGTTTAAAATTATTCTTCTTTAGTTACAAAAACTAACCAAAAGCTGGGATAACCAATGATATAGTTTTAAAACCCTGGCCATCAAACCTTTCTATTTTAATATTCTCATTTAGTGCCTGCTCACTTATTTTTGAGATTATTAGTTAGTTATCATATGTTTTCCTTGATTTTCACCCTCCAAAAAAGGAGTTCTCAATATGTGAGTTATCACTCCTTTAGGAATAAATGCCCCTTTCACAGGGTCACCTAAGACCTTTGGGGAAACACAGATGTTTATATTATTAGTCATAACAGAATTAAAATGACAGTCATGAAGTAGCAATGAAAATAATTTTATAGTTGGGGGTTACCGCAACATAAGGAACTGTATTAAAGGGTTACAGAATTAAGAAGGTTGAGAACCACTCACAAACTCTAACAACTCTTCTTCAAATTAATGGCCTTCTTTTTCACTGATTGGTATTGCATGTATATGTGTATATTTATATGCATATATATTCTTAAATATAACCTGTAGAGTCTATGTAATGTTTTTTGTGTATATACTTTCAGGACTGAATATATGGGGTGGGACAATCAGTTGGTTTGTGTGCTCTTCCCTGGGGAAGATCTGAGGTGTTGCTCAGTTGACTGGAGTTTTTGTATAGCACTGAGACTTCATGAACTTTCCAATGCCCACATTAACGTGCTGTTTGATGTCCTCCTGTTTCATCTCAGGTTTGCGTGGTCGTGTTGCTGTGACTTTTAAGTGTAGTTTCTGTTGGTACTAGGAGACAAAATTTCAAACAAACTTCCTGAACTTCTGGTTCTTACAATGTTCTCACTCCCTTTGTGCAATGTGCATTTAGTTTTCAGTTTTATATTCCAATGTGAAAAATGTCAGAGTGAAACTGATTTATCTAGAATATAATAGCCACATCATAAATTTATTATTATTTAGGTTCTAAATATATATAAGTTTATATAATATTTCAATCAATTATTCAATAAGTTGTACTAAATACAATTAGCCCAACAGTAAATATATTAATTAGAAAACAGGGACTATTGAATACCCTTAATACATATTATCAATAAATAAGCATAAATAATTATATATAATACATTATTCATTATTATATACTATTATTTAAACATTATTAAAATGGCTAATGGAATTAATCCTATTTAATAAGTGATGATAATATTTGAAGAAAATCTGCTTTGGATTGAAATCTGGATATGCAAATATAAATATTGGGTATGTCTTAAACTTGGCAAAATTAATTCCCTTGACTAATGAACTAGATGAAAACAACAATTCATTATATTCTTCTAGAATATCTAATAGCCAAAGCAAGTTGAGATTAGATTAATTAGAAAAAGCATGAGCATCCTAATTATATCACTTTAGAAACAAAGCGATATCAGCTCACTCTTTGCAGTCACGACTACAGATCAAATTAGACAAGGTATTTTGTCTCAAATTTATACAAACAGATCATGGCATGACAGAATCTTGGGGATAAATTAGATTTTTGTGAAGATTAATTGCAACATTAACTTAGCTCAACAAAACCAGTGTGAGGCAAGATCACAGGAGTGGGTCTAATCGATTTTGAATGAATTTAAAGCAGTAATATTTGATAGATTCGATTTTAATCACATCTGTCCATGCGTTTCCAGCCTACCTCCTGCTGCTTTATTGCATCTACCTAGAGCAGTCACTCTGGGGCTCCCCGACAAAGTCCAGGACAGGATGGGATCAGTAACAATGGTGTTGTCTAGTCAACACAGCACAATTTGGGCTGACATGCATATAGGAATCTATTAGGAATTATTATTATCTATTAGGAATAGATATTATTAATATCTATTTAAATATTATTATCTATTGGGAATCTAAAATAGGATTTGGGTTTCAGAACTTTTTTCCCCAGTGGTGATTTTTAAAAGTTCCCAATATCCAAACAGAAACTTCTATCCAAACCATTAAATGCCATACTTTTTAATTATTCATCTTGCTATTTTCATAATATTTTTCTCTGGGTATCTGTGATCAACATGCAGATCTATCTCTGATCTAGACAGTTGGAAGAATATTCATAGATACAAAGTTCAAACATCTGTAAAATAAAAATGTCGTCTTGTTTTGAAACCTGAATTCAAAATTAAATTCCTTATCTTAGACGTGTTTCTTTCCTTTTTTTTTTCTTTTACCCTTGCCTAAGATGACTATTTCCATTTTAACAATGTCATGATTGACAAAATGGGTAGTCCATGTATATCATTTATTTACTCTATCACACCTGTAGTCAACTCTGAGCGTATAGAAGTAATATCAGGTATGGGCTGATATCTTTACTAAGGATTCTAGAGCTTAGAGAAGAATCCTCCCTTTTCATTACATTATATCCTTTTTTATTTCAAAAAATAGGTTTAGAACATCAGAGAATAAAAGAAATGTAAATTTCCAGAATATCTTTGGGTCTCCTCCATATTATTGACACAATGTTCTAAATAAGTAAAAATCACATTTCAATATATGCCTAGTTTCCAACACAACTAATTCTTCCCAGCACCCACAAATATCATAAAATGATGTTATAAGGTGAGGAGACTACAGGGTTGGATGGGAGTGGATGAGTTTGGTTACTGTATTCTAGATCTATTATCCCATCTTACATGTTCAGAGGTCTTCCAGGGTTGGTTGAATGAAGTGTTCTTCCATACTTAATCAAATTTCTGTGGCTAGAATACAGGATGTGAGTTTCACATACAGAAGACTCAGAAACCTGACATGTGGTATTGTTGATGCATGCTTAAACTCTTTCTAAGCTGCTCTTTAAAGCAACACCAGTATAATTCATTCCATAGTGTATGAGTATAAAATTGTGATGTTTAATGCTAAAATAACTTAAGATGTTTATTATATTTTTAAGGCTTGCTATTATCAACTGTTACCAGAATAATACATTTATCCACCTATTCATTTTTAAGCACTCATTGGGATGTAACTGTAGATTGTGCAAAAGTGGACAATGCTATCAAACTGTTTAATTTTGAAAAAGAGTCGCAGATTAATATATTTGATACTTACACAACAAGCTGATTATTAATTAAGTGAACGTTGATGTAGGAATTCCAAGAACTCGCTTGCAACTAAAAAGCTTTACACTGCAAGCACTTGTTAGGCAGGAGGGGTTCTTATTCTTTCCTCCATTATCCATGAAGGATAATCATTTTCGAGAAAAAACAAATGTCACTAGACAGTAGCATATCCTGGAGCAATGAAAGTGTGAACATTTTAGTTTCCAACAACTTCTTTGGGACAAAATTGAGAAGAATTTAGTGAGATATCAACAGAAGTGTAACTAAAGAAAGTAGATACTAATGATAGATAGTAGACACGGTCCCTACTCATCAAAATATCTTAGCACAGTGAAGTGTTGACTATCTATAAAAATGTGGTCTAAGTCTCTTGAGAAATACTATTAGTAGAGAACTTTTGGCCATCGAATTCAAAACCCCTTGCTGAAATTTTAATATTTCATTATTATAACTAACTTTGTATTCTGAGAACTGCAAAAAAATCTACAGATTCAATCTATAAGCATTCTTCAATAGCGCTGCATAAATTATAATATTATTGAAAATGTTCAATATGGAAATTATTAAACCTCTTTTATTTTACAGGATATAGTTTTAGGTAAGCTTGGCCCACGTAATCATTCCATAACTGAGAATGTGCCTGTTTGAGTCACTGTCATTTGACTTGGCTAAAGACTGTGTTTAAGTCAGAGAGTGATTGGGAAAGATTTTTAGTGGCAAGCCATCCACTTGAACATAGTTCACAGCATTTGTTATTTGATATCACTAGGTACTTCATGCTGATAATCATGCTAAGTTTTGCCTTTGAGAGAAAAGATGGTATACTTTGTGCATGAGTATGTTCATGCATGTTTCTGTGTGTGCTTGTGTGCATGTGTATGTTTGTGTTACTACATACATTTGTATTTATGTGTACACAGTCAGAAAACTAGGAAATGTAGTTTCCATTCTCAAGGCCACAGTTTGACTCTGACTCTAAAAATATTGTACTTAAAACTCAATGCCTGAATTTTATTCCAAATTAGGTTGTTCTTCCTTGTAAACACGGTTGCCACCTCAGCTCTTACTCAGTTCCAGACAATATATTTTGAAGGACTTCTCTGCAATTTCTCAGTATTTGCCAAGCTATGGTGCTCTCTATGGAGCTGGCAATTCAAAGGGAATTAATTCTATTTGTGCTTTGATTACTTATTTAATTGGCTGACACCTCCAAAGTTACAATGAATTTGTTATAAAATTTATCATTGTCAACTTGGGTTTCTCTATAAGTAACTACATCTCCTTGAATTACCATGACCATTATAATTCAACCACAATGCTTTTCCAATGAAGAATTGGTATTTAAGTTCCCTATGCCAGATGCAACTCATTTTGTTCTGTGTCTGAAGCTTAGAGTGCTTGTAATTTAATTAGTTCTTTCATTCTCTTTAAGCCTTTATATTCATTTATTTTTAAATCTCCTTGACTTTCCTACAGACCAAGCTATCATCTACCTTAAATCAACTCTTGATGACTAATAAATCCAGTCTTTGACACAGTTCCTCTATGGGTCCAACATATATTGTAAGCAATCTCTTAAATGTCCATGGCTGCTTTCTTTTGCAGGGAGTGGGATATAAGGAGCAAAGGATGACCTCCTTATGTCCTCGTGAAAGTGGTTTAGTAGTAGAATACTACAGATGGGATTCAAGACTGTCACTGTCTGATGATTCTACTTCTCGCCAGAACTGACAAGCTCATGGAACTAATGAAATTAATATAATCTGCTGTGTTTACAAGATGGAATGGTGTCTGCCTTTGCTTGTCTCTGTATGATCAGTGTGCTGACTAACAGTATATTGTGGTAGAGTTCATCTTAGCAAGCTACAGTCTACTTCCAAATGTTCTGGGCATCCGTCTAAGATTCTTGAATGTGGCAGCTCTGGACTGGAAGTTGATTCTGACTCTTTATTTTAAGTTTAAATTTTTACCTAGAAATGTTTTATTATAAAATTCATTTCCAAAGTTATTTCGATTTGCTAATACTTCCAGTTTTGCACTAAGGTTTAATTTCTTTAGATTGTTCTCATGGATTTAAAGTGTATACCCCCAGAGGATAAGAAGAGGTATAGAGTTCCACATTACCACTTCTTGTGAGGCTATGCCAATGCCTGGCAAGTACAGAAGTGGATGTTCACAGTCATCTATAGGATGGAACACAGGGCCCCTAATGAAGAAGCTAGAAAGTACCCAAGGAGCTAAAGGGGTCTGCAGCCCTATAGGAGGAACAACAATATAAACTATCCAGTACCCCCCCTCAGAGCTGTGTCTCTAGTTGCATATGTAGCAGAGGATCGCCTAGTTAGCCATCAATGGGAGGAGAGGTCTTTGGTCTTGCAAAGAACATATGCCCCAGGACAGGGGAATGCCAGGGCCAGGAAGCAGGAGTGGGTGGGTTGGGAAGCAGGGCGGGGAGGGTATAGATGGCTTTGGGGGATACTATTTGAAATGTAAATGAAGAAAATATTTAATAAAAAATACCTTAAAAAAACACAAAACATTTCTGAAAAGCAGAGTTTCCTTTTTATGTTGAGAAGCCTTGACAAGCAGCTGCCCTTGGTGTTGGTAACTTAAAAAGAAAGAAACTCAAAGAAACTTGACCATGCCCATTTCTGGCATTTCTAAAGACCAGGTGCCAGCATAGATATCAGTATCAAGCCTTTCACTGTTGCCTGGAAATTTATCTGGTGCAAAACTCTGTGGTCCAAACCTCTTCTATTTTCCCTTTCAAGGCTAATCCACTTTAAAAACAAATGCTTTTAAAATATCTTTATTGTTTATTTTCAAATTTCTCAAAGTAAAAGAAAGTGTGTAATTATAAGGACAGTGCATAAAGTCTTATCAGGAACTGGCTGCTTTACAACATCACCCAAAGCCAAATAATATTCAGTATCCATTTTGAAACATTCATACATCCTGGGTATTCATGGTCATTTTACCTATAACCAGCAGGGTAGAACAGTCTTGCTAACTTAATAACAAAAGGAGGCAGGCTGAATGACATTCTCAATTCATAATTATGATATTCATGATTTTTTCAAAGAAAACTGATTTTGTAACAAAAGCTTTTTTAGTCCAAAGTTTAATGTTTCATGTGTTGTGTTGAATCTTCCAGTTTAAACATTCCATGCTGGAGAGAAGGCCATTAAGACTCAGGAAGATCTAAACTAGAAGGAAGCAAGCTCCTTGACAATCGGGAAATTGAAATCCTCAGCAAGTTCTACAAACTTAATCAGATACATGAGGTCCCACTCTCTACAAAGTTGTATAAGTAGTGAGGACTGAGGAGATGAAGGAGGTGTTGAGGTGTCTGGAAGCCATGTAGAAATATCCCGAATTCCTGAGGGGTTTGTTGTTGCTGTTGTTGTTGTTGTTGGTGGTGGTGGTGGTAGTGGTAGTGGTGATAGTGGTGGTGGTGGTGGTGGTGATGATAGTGATGGTGGTATTATCTATTGTTTTTTGTTTTGGTTTGTTTTGTTTTTGTTTGTTTAGTTGGTTGATTTGGTTTCTTATCTTTTTATTGTTGTTGTTTTGTTTAGTTTTGTTTTGTTTTGAGTCATCACCCATGCTGAGGTATGCTTTTGGTGATACATCTGTCTTTGAATTCTGTATAGTGCTGTAAGTGACCATTTACCCACACTTCTGTAAGGAACCACAATAAAATTATTGGTTCAAAAAGTTGGGTTTGGTGGTATCTGTGGAGATTTGGTCTGTTGCTATATCTTGTCATGCTAAACACTATACCCAAAGGTCTAGGCCTATGAGTGACCTGGTTGGTGGAGGAGAGACCAGGGGGAGAAAGAAGAATGAAAAGAGAGGTGGAAGCCTCCATAATGGGAGATGAGCACATGGCCAGGAGAAACAGCAAGTATCTGGCATACTCTGCTGGAAGGTAACCAGGCCAGCAGTTACAAGAGTAGAGTAGGGGTTCCCTCTCCCACTAATTGTCAAAACCACATTAAATAACTATAGTCTGAGTCTCATTTTTTTGTAAGCTAGTCAGGGTGAAGCTTTAAATTAGTTTTACGACAGGTATCTTTACTTTGGTTTATCATCAGTCTTCTCTGAGGTCTGACCTTGTTACAGGATCACTGCCATCTTAGCAAAGAGAATTACTTATTTCAGTAGAGAAACTCAGACATCATTGTGCCAGTGTTCCTTTTTCCTGTGGCTTTGAAAAGACCTTCTCCAAAAACATAATCAAGAAGCCTTATGCCTGGGAATGGAGTTGAATTTTATGTGTCTTAAGGATATTTGTACATTGCTAGAGGAACAATTTTCAGCTGTTTCATGATTTAATTCCTCATTTCTGAATTGTAAATATTAACAATAAAAGAGTATCAGAAAAGTATAATCACTTACTTTTCTATTTGGATACCAGAGTTACAAAAATAAAGTAAATGATTTTAGAAATGGCTATTTTAAAGGAAGAACACACTGGCAGGCAGTATGATATTTCTTGTGTTCAAGATTTTCTTAGTTTACCGAATGTAGTTGATAGATAAAGAAAGTTAATAAATTGCAAGATACTTTCAGAATCACCTCCATGGGTGCCAGATTAGTTTCTCATAAGGTCACACTTATGTTGAAAATTCAACAGGGGAAAAAAAGAAACTGAAGAAAAATCAGCATGAACAAAGGTGTTTGCCCGAAACTTCCATTGATACAGTT
Source organism: Mus musculus (assembly GCF_000001635.26). Taxonomy (NCBI): domain Eukaryota; kingdom Metazoa; phylum Chordata; class Mammalia; order Rodentia; family Muridae; genus Mus; species Mus musculus. Next base: position 71,742,609 of record NC_000084.6, read on the forward strand.
CATTGTTTGAGATATAATATATTATGTTCCTGCTTCTAGAAATGAAGGAAGAAAATATCAAAAACAGAACCAAACATTTTATGTAATTTTTGTCACAGCTAGAAAAATTAATCAGTGAATTAAAGGTAGAATTAATAGTTTCTGGAAATTACACCCAAGAATCACTATAATAGTTCAAATGCAAAATATAATTTAATTCTAGGCTAAACAATTAAAGTACATGTTTATGAAAAAGTCAAACAATTTTCTCCTCATTTGATTTAGGGCAATTGTTCATATTAGTCAAAAGGAACAGGGTCATATCTTCTTCTTTGAGATTTTTGGAATTTGTCAATTGAAAGTTCCTTTTCTGGAAAGCTCATATCTAGAGCTACAGCAGTAGTGTCAAATGATCTGTGAATTTTTCATAAGAGAACATCTTATTTGCTCTCGTCCCAGAGCACTCATTTTATCCCAGTCAAATATCCATATACAATACCCCAACCCATGGATAACACCTCAGATATAGCAGAAGAGGATTAGTCACATCTGACACCTTGGTAACCTGGCAAAGAGCTTTTGAGCTGGTATTGCTGAAAACTTTCAAGAGTAATATTCAGTAATATTCAACAGTTTCTCTTGGAATCTGCTTTTTCACTATGACTGATATTAAGCTATCATTTTATACTCCTGAAGATATTTATGGAAAGAAATTCATGGTATGGTAACAAATATATAATGTATGTAATATGTGTGTGTGTGTGTGTGTGTGTGTATTATAAATACAATAGATACAGATGATTTCAAGAACACAGACAATAACAGGATGTAGTAAAAACAAAAAGGAGGCATTTTTTTGTTACTGGATCTTACCTTGTGTTTATTGGCATACATTTATATATAAGTTGCTATAAATTAATATTAATAATGGCCTTAGATTCTGGCTGACACAATACAGATCACTTTTGAACAACTGAATATCATGCGAAGATCATAGCTAGACTGATGACAGTTATGACTGAAGCCAATTCATAACCCAATCCTCTTGTATTGTAGGTGTTAGATAACTCCAGCTATATCATTCTAATCACAGTGAGTATTTCTAAAATCTTGACATCAAAAGAAAGTGAGTGTCTTAGACTCCCTTGGTAAGACTAATAAAATCTATCAATCTTTGGCCTCAGAAAATTTTACATATGAAAACATCAACTTTTGCTCATAATTTCAAGAAATTCTTGTTTATTTCTATAACCATTTTGGAATTACCAAACAAGTCATAAAGGAACAGCGGGGTCAGTCATTAAACTATGATTTAAATGTATGCATCTTCTACTATTATACTTCAACATATGGAAATGAACTCATCAAGTAATGTTGGGAATTATGATTGCTTCCTGGTGCTTTCATCTCTAACCACTGCAAGCTCTGTATCTTAAAACAAAAGAGATAGATTTCTTCTCAGTCTAAGAGCTATGAATTCTCACATAAAGGTATCAGCAGAGGCAAATAACACCTAAAAGTGTTATCTCTCTGTGTTCTGATAGTTCCACATAGCTCAATCGTGACCTTGGTTATCTAAATCATCAAGGACTTTTTTTTTTACATTAATTATATTATCATATTATATATGGGGCACTACCAGTTTAAATTTTCAACATCTTTTTGGATGACATAATCAAGCACTTAAAAATATCAATTGATCATTTAATAAATTACTTTTAGATTAAGATTAGGGTAGTATATGCAGGTTTTTATTATACAAAGAATGTAGAATAAGAGTATAATACAGTAGCACTGTACTTTCATAGGATGTAACATAACAAACTCTGATGAGGAAGCCAGCCCTGCATCATTCATTGAAGCTAAAGAACTTCCTCAACTAGATTTGAGGCCTGGGGTAAATCCTAGTCTTAATTGTTTCTTTCTCGGTGGGCTTGTGATATTTTTGACAGGAAGATACTGTACATCTCTGAGTACCCTAAAACTCTCTGAGTACCCAAGACTGGTCTGAAAGTCTGAATTCTCCAACTTCCATCTCATGCGTGTTGGATTACATGTGTACATTACTATAATTAGTTCCACATTTTCTTTCTCCCTCACAGAATATCTTTCGCTGGTTTTCCTCTCAAGGTTTTTACTCTATGCAGGCTCCTACATCACAAACGACTTTCTAAACAATAGAAAGTAAAGAAATCCCCCAACAGAGACAATGTGAAATCCCAAAGTTTGTTCAACTTAATACAAAAGGAAGCGCACTATATTCCCTTCTCCAGTGCTGCAAACAGCTTGAAACTTAAAAACACCCGTGGTTCTTAGCTCCTTTTCAAATGTTCTGTAGTCTGTGCTGTGATTCCTTGGCTAGAACTATGCAGGTTTTGAAAACAGTGAGTAAAAACACAAAAAGAAAACTGAAACTATTATTGTTTTAGAAATGATTAATAAGTCTGTGGGGCTTTCACTAAGCAGTTAGAAGAATGGCTTCAAAAAATCAGGTCTTGTAACATTTGTTGGTTACTGAATATTCTTTATGCATAAAATTTTCATACGGTTGAGGCAGTTGATGAAATGACAAATGTCACAAAACTTAGGATCATTTATTTTTTATCTGTCTCTAATCAATGATATTTAAATCTGATATGACCTTTTTCCATAGTTATAATTTGTATTTGGGGTGACTGTTTGGTCTCTGGCAGTTATGGAATCTCAAACGCAGGTTTCTATCTTCAGTTCTTAAATATAATAGAACATTTGAGCTAGGTTGGTTTCAGTAAATGCTATCTCAGAGAAAAACAACACATATATTTTTCATATTCTCAAGCAAAGTTTAGATCCATGCTGACAGTCTGGTATGGCAGGTGACAGGTAGTCAAACTTTCCCAAAAGTTTCATGAAACTTCTCCTGTGTTATCAAGGAGAATGACTGACTCTCAATTATCCTCTTCTTGTTACAACAATTACCCTGTCCTGACAGGTAAGTACCAACCTTGAAATAATTTAGAGACCAAACTCAATTTCTAATGCAAAGGCCTATTTCATTTTTAAACAGATCAATTGGTTTATATTCTAAATACAAATCTCCTCACGCTACTTGAGAAATTGTAGCCTACGGCTCAAGAAACACAAATCATCTTTGGTTTGGGTAGCATAGAGCATGAGCATGGTCTTACTGGCTTCCTTCACTTTTGCTTTCTCATCTCTTCCTCCCCTCTGTATATCATGAACTACCCCAGAAGAGGAGGTTCTTGGGAATCAGCAAGAGATCTCAGTGCAGCATTGACAATTGATTTGACCAACAGGAGACTGAGAACTGTTGGAAACATTCCATATCTGTGCAGATAAAAAATAGTAAGTGCTGTCCATCCATACTTGTTGCGAACATGTGAAATAAAGAAGGCTAACTCGTCAACTTGGCTTTCGGTAGTGTTCGACTTACATTTAGATCTTTGTATGTGGGGATACCACATTGGACAATGAAGGTGTGATGTAACTGACAGGTCCATAAACTTAAGAATATAACAGACAACTTTCAGTTCCTGGCGCAGAGGCCTGACTGATGAAGATGAGGTTATGGCAGCGTTATAGCATAGCTTTGAGGAAGTGATGTTTGAACAGGGATTTGATATCAAAATTATCTGGGTGAAAATGTGGAAACAAAAATCCCTGAAAGAATATCATAAAGATCACAGGGGTTTAAGAGAATGCGTTTTAAGTAAACTGATTTTTTTTTTAAAAAATCATCAGTTTGGGTAGAAAAGAGTTGTTTGTGAGACACTGAATTCACAGCTTCCCAGAAATTCGTTTGCAACTCATTCTGCATCCACATTTTGTTTTGACTTCTAGGAAAAACATGAGCCTGTTTATTTGAGTAGTATACTTCAAAACATGTAAGTTAAAATTAGCATTGATTTACACAAAACTGCCTCAACTAGATTACTTTTAATTAGAAGAGTCTTACAACAAACAATTCTTACTCTAGCTGCAAATAAGCCAAGTATTTCCTATCATGTATGGGCCATTATCAATGTGGCTTTCAGAACAGCAAAGTAGGGTTGTATGTCTATTTCATGTCCTCTATATAATGTTGTACCATGGTTTAGCTTTGTAAACCCTTTAATTGTTGAATAAATATTGGATAAACATTACAATCCAGATTTGTGTTATTCACATATTTTAAACTTTTAAAATCTTTGGATAACAGTGTTAAAAGTCAAAATTCTAAATAGAAAAAGAAGTGGTGACTTATATATAACTCTGCTACTAGAGTTATATGGATGGTTGCAACCTGTCATGAGGTTGCTGGGAACTGAGCCTAGGTTTTCTGCAACAATCGCCAATATTCTTACCACTAAGTCACCACCACTCCAGTCCCACTTCCCTCTTTTATTCTTAATGGGTAAATTCTCTGTTTGTCTTGCATGGTATCTTCTGTACAGCAAACACACTTGTACCCATTTGTAACAAGTGTGCAGTTTGGTTGTCATATGGGTCCCTAAGAATTGGAGCAGGGCTATCTTTGATTCTGTTGCTTGCCATTGGATCCCCTTCTCCAAGCAGGGATGCCTTGCCTGGCCTCAGTGGGAGAGGATGCGTTTAGTCCTTTGGTAACTTGATGTGCACACTTATGTACACATGGATGGAGGATGGATGTCTTCCACTTCTTTGAGAAGAATGATGAAGGTAGTAGGGGAAGGAGTATGTGACAGTGAAACTGGAAGGAGAGGAAGGAAGGGAACTACAATCAGAATGTAAAGTGAATAAATGATAGATAAATAGAATAGATAGATGATAAAAAGTAAAATAATGAATAAATGAATACTGTCTACTATCAGATTAATCTTTGTATATGTGGGGTGGGGGTGGGCATAGATTTTTCTGTCTCCATATCTTTCTTTTCAACCTTCTTTTTAAATATTCCTTCCTATGTCCCTTCCTTTCTTATAGTTCTGGGGATTAAGTCTTTATCTGTGTCTCTCTGTCTCTATCTGTCTCTGTCATTTTCTCCTGCCATTCCATCCTCTCCCTCTCCTTCTCTATCTTACCTTCCCTTTCTCTCAGCTCCCTATTTCTTCCTTCCTTATCTTCTTCTCGCCTTCCTTCTAACTCTCTTTTAACTTTCCCTATTTCCCTTCCCTTGTTTCTACCTTTCTTGCAGTCTTGGATTATTGAAACCAGGTCTTTATGCATGCTAGGCAAATTTTCTCCCATTGAGATAGCTATCCTTCTGCCTAGTCTGGTGTGGCTTGGGTGGTGACAGAGAGACATGGTTCCTATCTCTGGGACAGACCCCCAGTGTGAGTTTCCAAGAGTGTCTTTGGCTGCTGTGAGCATAAGGCATGTTTGTGTAATAATATACATATTTTCTGGACCCACTAGCAGTGGATGATTATTTCCTTGTGAGGAATGCCTTCCCTGTTATTTTAAAGACTCCATGATAATTAGAAACAGCATGAGTTCAGGAGTGTAGTGTGTGGCTATATATTGGCAAAATGGTAAACACTGGGACCTTTAGGATACCTCTTATGAGGTCTAACTCTATGAGTTTGAAAATATATAATGTCTCAACCATGCAAAAAATATGGATGCAATATAAATTATGTGGGGGCTTCATGAATCTAAAGAAACAAAGTTGTCAGAAAGATACTAAGAAAGGAGATAAAGAGATTTAGGGAGTGGTGATCACAGAAGATCCTGCCCAGCTAATTTTTTTTTTTTATTTATGCTTATAAAAACAGAAAGATTCCTGAGTTCAGGGTCAGCCTAGGAAAGAGCACGGTTAAGCTTAGGTATGGTGGAAAAGGTATTTTCAGGTCAAGTCCATCTCACCCAAATAGCTTGTCCTCTGTGCTTAAATAAGGCAAACAGATCTCTGAAGTCTTTAGCAATATTAAGGAAAAAATGTGTACTTGCTGTCTCCTAAGAATAAAAGAGCTGGGGTCATAGGATACTGATTCCTAAGTTAATCAAGAGGAAACCTGGAATAAGTGATTAGATTGATGTGTAAAATAAAAGACTGGGCTTGTGTCCTGTAGGACATGAGCTATCCAGATAATTTTTCAGGATAAAAAGAGAGAACTGTATGGAGAATTCACACACACACACACACACACACACACACACAGAGAGAGAGAGAGAGAGAGACAGAGGCAGAGACAGAGACAGAGACAGAGTACATAGACAGAGAGATCTCTTAGAATATCAAGCAAGCAGAATATAGACAGAAATGTTCATGGAGAAAGCAGAATATAAAGAGAAGCACACTGAAAAAGCTACATCAAGCAGAACACAGGTCATCATCAGCTTGGATCCACAATTTGATTTCAAGTTGTTCTTTTCGAAACTTAGAGACCCCTTTTCCCAGAACCTCTCTCCAAGGTGGCTTGACATCCTTCTTTATGGTTGGATCGATCTCACTATGTTGAAAGCCATCTGCCTCTGCTTCTGAGTGACTTTTCCAAAACCATAGTTAGTAAACAATCTAAGATTGTGTTATCTTAGAAGAAGGGGAGGGAGGAAGGGATGGAGGAAGAATTGTGATAGGGAGTTACCTGGAGGGGAGCAGTGAGCAGGATGTAAAGTGAATAAGTAAAAAATAAGATTAAATTAAAAAAGATTTTGTTATTATAACTAAAATTAAAGTCATAGCACTTAGAATTAAAGCAATTTATAGCACTAGTTACCAAACCTATATAGGTCAGGTATATGTCACAAGGCACCTCCACATGAAAATGTTTAATAGGAAAACCAGTATCTGCTGAGAAAGGGGAATCAATTCTTTTGTTTGTTTGTTTTGTTTTGTTTTGTTTTTCCAGTGATGACACCTCTGATAGGTTATCCAAGTTATCAGTCCCAAATACATGCACATATAAGCAATACTAAATGGGCTCAAAGAGAAGTTCATGAGTAAGTAGAGGGAGACATGGGAACATTTGCAGAAATGGGGTCAAATGGTGTAAATATGGTACTTGTATGAAATTCTTACAGAAAATTAAGTTTAAAATTTTAACTTAGAATAAAACAAAAAATAAATAATGAATTAACATAGGCACACTTACATGCATGAAATTTTCAAAAATTAATACAAATATTATTTAAGAAAATAACTATGGTGAAGTTTATATTAATTTATACTGATTTCATAAATGGATAGGATTTATAAGATTTATAATGTTATCATTTTAAGTGAATCTAAGTGGAAGGGACATTCTTTTATTAAGTGTTCCTTTGCAGGGATCATTTTCTAGAGCGCAGACTTTATACTATACTGATAGATAATAAAGAATGTCCTATGTTTCAAACATAATCATTATACAGGAAGGTTTTTTTGTTGTTGTTGTTTTATTTAGGAATCAAATTAAGCTATCATAAAATGTTGTATTGTTCTCAGGTTGGATAGTATTCCACATAAGTATAACTTTTTAAAACTAAAGCTACTTTAAGAACATATATACTGTACTGGAAATGTACACATAAAAAATTCACACCATTTTCCTTCCTAATAGAAGATTTAAAATTTTATAGGCAAAACATAAACAGACCTAAAATATTTGATGCTGCTAGACACATAAATATTTGACTAAAACTACTTTATCATGTACAATATTTGAAGCAGCATAATTTTTTAAACCATAGACTCTTAATTCTAATAAATTTTACAGCTGGATGCTTAATGTTTGATAACCAAGTAGGAACCAGATTTTGAAACATAGCTGAGATGTGTTTAATTTTGAAAACATGTAAGATTTCTGTGACAGAAGATCTTTCTTTTATATTATTTTGGTCAAATCTACAGAGAAGCAGAGCTTTCATATACAGAATGAAAACATCTGTCAGTTATCTAACTTTTCATATGCACAGATATTCAAACGGTACATGAGCCCTCTGTTACATTTTTTTTTAGTATGATATTTTGTAAACATTTGGTGCTTTCAAATTGTGTGAGAGGATTGTTGTTTAAAAAACAGAACAAAACAAAAACCACACGTTTATTACATAGTGATTAGATTCTAAATCTTTCTGGACTATAAACTTTAATGTTTAATGCATTTCAGATCTTTTTTCTAAATGAAGTGCAGAGTAAGTAAAGAAAATCCAAAGCACAATTTTCATTAACCAGCCAGAAATAAAAATTAGCTGAATTTCTGAACTAATTTAAAAGAGTGTAAATATTGGCACCTTTGCTGACTAAACCTCTTGAGCTTATTGCTGTGTAATATTGATAAGCAGGTGAAATTATTGCATTAGTAGAGGAAGTGCATTGACTTAATCAATATATAAAATCGAGGACTCAGACAGTTTGGAAATATTTTTCATGCCAGGTTTAGCAAAGCGAGAGTAGTTAGTTAGGGAGTTTAGTAGAGAATATTGAGAATATTGAGGGGTGGGGAGGTTAGTGAGTAGTTTCTGGAACTTCAGTGCTGGTATCCTTAGAATGTGAGATGCCAGAATTCATTTCAGATGGAATCAAAAAGCTACAGTCAAGACTTGCTCTGGTCTATTGACCATATTCACAGTTTTGTGTTACAGTCCACATTAGGTTAATGATGTCACAATGAGTACCTAATACTGTCTTAGTTAGGGTTTGTATTCCTGTACAAAACATCATGACCAAGAAGCAAGTTGGGGAGGAAAGAGTTTATTCAGCTTACACTTCCACATTGCTGTTCATCACCAAAGGAAGTCAGGACAGGAACTCACACAGGGCAGGATCATGGAGGCAGGAGCTGATGCAGAGACCATGGAGGGATGCTGCTTACTGGTTTGCTTCCCCTGGCTTGCTCAGCTTGCTTTCTTATAGAACCCAAGACTAACAACCCAGGGATGACACCACCCACAATGGGCCCTCCTACACTTGATTACTAATGAAAAAAAATGCCTTACAGCCGGATCTCTTGGAGGCATTTCCTCAAGGGAGGCTCCTTTCTTTGCTAACTTCAGTTCTTGTCAAATTGACACACAAAACCAGCCAGTACACTTACCCTGTGGTGTTTGTTTGTTTGTTTTGGTTGTAGAGAAATCAATGAGCAAATATGATGCATCTTTCTAGGTGCTACTACAGAGGATATGTGCGGTAAAGTTTAGCAACAGTTGTTAAACTAACAAAGAGAACTTGCAATGTGGTGAGCTAAGATTATAAAACAATTTGACTGTACCAGTGTCTAGCAGCTGAAGAATTTCTTGGAAACTGGGTGAAGTTCTCTTCTTTCACTTTTGGTAGACATTGTGAATGAGCAGAGGCAGACTGAGAACTGATGATAGCTCCTCTCACTGGTAGGAAGTCCATTATGCTTCTTGTTTATCACCCAGAACATGAATACAGAGTGGGATGAGAGCAAGCTGAGAGCACTCTTGTATGTACCTTAGTATTATTGTTTCTGATATCAGAAACAGTATCAGACTTAACTTTATTTTTGCCTCCTTTAAAAAAAAAAAAAGATGCTGGAAAAGTTATGGGAAGGACTGAAGGAGCTGAAGGGGTTTGCAAACCTACCAGAAGAACAATATAAACTATCTGGCCCTCCCCCAACCCCCTGAGCTTCCAGGGACTAAACAACCAACCAAAGATGGAGGCATCCATAGCTACAGATACATAAATAGGCAAGGAGGGCCCTATCTGGCATCAATGGGAGGAGAGACCTTTGGTCCTGTGGAGCCTTGTTGCCCATCATAAGGGGATGCTAGAGGGTTGAGGCAGGAGTGGTTGGGTTGGAGGAGCACCCTTTTAGAGGCAAAGGGCAGGGGGATGGGATGGAAGGTTTGCATAGGGGAGACCAGGAAAGGGGACAGTATTTAAAATGTAAATAAAAACAGAACCAAAAATAAATAATAAATAAATAGGCTAAATAATTGTATAGTTAAGCAGTGTAAACAGCGATAAAGGACAATGACAAACCTTATGACAGGGAGACACTTTCTTTGCACCAATGCCTGGATGACAGAAATTAGGTACTATCATATTGTTGCTTGAAACAGAGGTCTGGAGGTAAGATTTCTATAGAGAGAGCTAGCAGGCAGGAAATGGGAACAATAGAAAAACTACCTGTTCTGTCACCAAACAAGGACTGGCTGAGTGACACTTAACAGCCAGATTCGCTCTAATTTCCAAGATTACAAAACTTCTTTTAAAGGCACATAAGATTTCCACACAGAGGGTTGAATGTGAAGCCATTCTCATTACAGAAACTCTTCAGTATGTCTGTCTGTGAATTGCGCTAGCACAGTATAGAGAAGCCTGAAAAGTCACACAGGAATTTTGCAATGTTTTTTTGAGAAAAAATAATTTTGCATGCTTACTGAGACTTACCTTAGCAAATAAATGATTTCTTTCATAAATATGTATGCTATCAACATGTAACAAACACACAGAAAATCAACTGTGCACCAAGGAATTAAGGTGACCCAAAAGACCATGAGAAACTTAAAAGCCCAGACAAACAGGATGAACAATTGAGCTTCCTATTGCTTGTTACTGATTTGTAAAATTTGATCCCCTATAGAAACAGAGAAGTGCATCATGAACAAGACCAAGAACGAAAAAGACCCTTGAAGTCTAAACTTCAGTAAGAAAATAGGAGAAAAATTTGAGAAAGATGAAAAGTCTCATTTATGCACTGAATGAAAAGATAAATGAATATAAACTCTAAGAAATAGCTTAAACACATACAAAGAATTAACCCAAAATAGCCCTATCAATCTAGAAAGAAATTGAAGAATGCATAGCAAATAAAGAGACAGAAAGTTTGTAATTAGATAAAATCATGATAGGCAAAATACGCCATGCTCAGAAAAATATATACATGTTTCTCCCCATGTATAATCTTTGGGGGAAAACAGAAATAAGTAAAAGCTGAAAGGAAACTGTTAGCAGATAAAGAAGAGAAAGAATATAAGAGGGCGATATGATCAGAGTATCTTACATACTTGGATGAAAATTCTATCATAAAATCTATTGTTTTGCACAGTGCATGGTATTTGTTAACTTATTTAGTAAAGAAACTAGGTCTAAAAGATTATCTGACACCCCAAATCCTTAAAATAGTTTTATGGCTACTTGTCCATTGGGATTCACAACTACTCGACTCAAAGAATGCCAGATTTCCAAAGGTACATGTAATAATCTAAATGCTTTCACATAGCAAAAATTTCTTAACAAGAGAATCAGAATATGGTCATCATTACAATCCTCATTGAGATTGCTGAGTATCCTAAAAGCATAAAGCTTCAAAGTTTTGAAAAAAATATAATTTTGAGCTTGAAAATATCATGCTTCTACATTGATAATTATAGTAATATCTGTTGTTTATATGGAATCAACATGTAACAAACACACAGAGAAAATCAACTGTGCACCAAGGAATTAAGGTGACCCAAAAGACCATGAGAAACTTAAAAGCCCAGACAAACAGGATGAACAAATGAGCTTCCTATAGCTCATTTGTCCAAACTACTCTCTGAAATATTTCTCATAGCATCTAAACAAACAACAAAAACCCAAAAAGGAAACCCAAGCGTTGAGTTAGCCCATGGAGATCAAAACATAATGAATATAAAAATGGACTGGGAGAGCTCAAGAAACATCCTGGGATGGTGGTTTAGTACAGAGTGAAAAACACCTACACAATTACCATGATATCAATAGCAACAATAACAGTGCTATCTGGGTGTGATGGTTTTTTAATGCCAGAACTTCATGCTTTTTTTTAGAAAATCACTTTATTTCAGGGAACTGTTCAGGGGGTATAGTTTCTGCCTCTCATGTAGTCATGAGCCCAACCTCCATTACTGCAATACTTAACACAGACTTCTGATCCTAGAATTTGGGAGGAACAGGCAAAGGCCTCTACTTTAGAGCAAGTTTGAGGGCAGCTTAGGGTACAAGAGACTCTCCCAAAGTAAAGAAAACCATAAATAATGGCATAAATCAAGAGTTTGATGAGAGAAATCGAGGGTTTGGTTACAGCATCCATATAAAATGTCTGGTATGGCTGTGAGCATCTGTAACATCAGTGTCCTCAGAGTACAGCAGAAGGCACTAGTAGGCTTGCTTGCCTCATGCCTAACTCTATATTCATTGAGAGACCCTAACAAGGGAATAAGATAGATAGTAAAACTTCAGGATGTCTGATGTCCCCTTCTGGCCGCACTGGGTATGTCCATGCAACACTGCACACTTGTGGACACACAACCACACACCAAACCCATATATATTTCGAGTCAAAATGTTATGTGTAAATATATATTATATAAAACGCCAACCAATCAATAAGTTAATGTATGTCAGCATTAAATTTGGCCATTATAATTCAGGCAATTTATAAAGCAAGTTAAATTTTGTTGGCTAAAGCTGAAGATTTTCAACCCCCTTGACTTCAGAGAAACACATGTTTAGGGTAAAACTCTTCCTTTTTCTGGCCTAATTACAGCAATTGCCACTGTAGGGGAATAACTGGAAGATCATACTATGATAATTTGCCAATTATAGGCTTATTTGTTTAAATTTTATGATTCGTTTATAATGATGACTGACAACGAAAGCCTCTAAATAGACAAAGCCTATGCAACTGATCAAATATAACAGGCTGGTGAAGGTTCATGCCAAGAGACAGATAGTTCCCCCTTTTTTTTTAGTTTCCTAAAAGTTGTTTGAGACTATCATAATTAAAATTATGGTTATATTTTCTAGATGTATTATTTTTATCCTTTTGATAAGTTAATTTTCAACATCTTTTTCTGTGAATGAACCAAATTCACAAAAAGTACAGTAAAACATGAACCATATTTACACTTATTTAAAGAAATTCTCAAACCCAGGTAAATCCTAAAATTTGATTTGAAAAACCTACCGTCATGTAGTGACACCTTTACATACTATAAAAGAGCAAGCAGTCTCTTTCTATAAAGCTATGAAATAACATTCAAACTATAGATTTGAGAGATAAATTAGAATTGATCATAATTATCATTCCCTAAACTATAAAATAATTTTCTGTATAGTTAGTTGAGAAGTTCTACATGTATTCACAGAGATTGGAAATACCATCCACACCACGCACAGTAATACACACCTATTTGAGTTTTCGCATATTGGTTCCATTGTATAAAAATATTTCACAGCAAGGATGTTCTGAAATAGTAAACATTTTGACTAGAAAAGACTGTCTTGACTGAGCAGGCTAACTCAGCACTCTGCCACATGCAAAAATGAAAATGTAGGAGACAGTGAGAAACGACGAGCCATTTCTTTTCTCCCAGCTGATACATATCTTATTTATTCTTTCGTGTAATGTGTGAATGCTGCACCATCCCTATTTTGTCTTCTGCCTCAATTAAAATGTAAATTCCTGCAGCCCATCTCTATAATTCCAAACTGCTCTAGGCAGGGGAATTTAAACTGCTTTTAATAAAACCAACTACAGATGCTGAAATAAGATTTCTTCCCAAGTCTTTGAAATCTATATATGCAATGAAATGCTGGGTCTTCTCTAGTTATGTTTTATCTATAAACATTCCAAGGAAGAAAAAAGTGGATTGGTGCTTTTACTATCACACATGCAAACCCAGCCGTGGGCACTGACCTGTCTCTCTCCTTTTGGACTGTTTCTAGCAATCCATCCATTATCTTTTGTAAAACATAAATGTTGGTCACATTTAGAGATTTTTGGCTTCAAAATGCCACTACAAATTTTGCCAGACAGGATAACAAAGTGATAGGTAAATTAAAAATTTAAATCAAGTTTGCATAAATGATTCCTGGATTGTCATTTTAGCCGGTTGCTTTAACTTCTCAATTTTTTCTATCATGGTGCTTCCCCTATTTAAAAACAACAACTACATCAAACTTATAAAACTTTGTTATCTCTGACTTTGTGCTTCTTTCTGTTTAATTCTTGATTTTCTTTTAAATCTTCAGTACTTTGTCTCCTACAAGAAACATCACCAAGGGCAGCTAGAGAGATAAATTGTTCTCATAACTTCCTTGTTCTTAAAATGCTCCGCTGCCCTTTGTTTAGGGACCCTGAGCCAACTCTGTGGGGACCTCAGACTGCACTGCCCCACCTCTGGGGTGGAGTCCTGTGGCTTCTTACAGCCCAACACTCACCTGGCAGAGGCATGGAGTGTGTGCAGTCAAACTTCCCACATTGCACCTCCACAAGCAGCCCTACCCCTGTGGCAGACCAGATGAGGGACATCATTTTAACCCACACACAACATTTAACACAATAGTCTATTTTCTCTCCAAAGCAGTGATTTTCTTTTTGGAAGGTGATCTTGCCCAATGGACACTATCTGGGGACTATTGTTAGAGGATAAAGAGGTTGGTACCAGTGTCTGGGTGTCTTAGCTATTTTTCTATTGCTGTAAGATACCATAACACGGACAAATTGCAAAAGAAAGTATTTGTAGTTTACAGTTTCAGAGTATTACTCTGTGAGCATCATGGTTGGGGAATATGGTGGCAGCCTGGTAGACACTACACTGAAGCAATATCTGAGAAGGAGAGCTATAGACCTGATTGGAGTGGAATCATCTTTTGAAAGATTGAAAGTCATGCCAAGTGACATAGTCCCACAACAAGGCCACATCTCCTATTCATTCCCAAAGAGTTCCAGAAACTGGGACCAAGGCAGTCTAAAAGATCATGTAGTCTATTCTCATTCAAATCGCAACACTGGCACACAGGGGCATGTAGTGACACCTTTGGTATTTTGGTTTCTTTAAAACACAGAAATAATATAAGAATATGTTTTCATTTTAATACCAGTGGTGGGATATGGAACTGCTTCAGATTGTCCACAGCAGTTGATTATGATTTGTCTCATGCTTTGGCATGGTATGTAATTTGGCAAGCTGCACATCATTTCTGTGACTATCACATTGGAATTTTGGGGACTTTTCAGTGGGTATATAAAGAGGTGTGTGTGTGTGTGTGTGTGTGTGTGTGTGTGTGTGTGTGTGTGTGTGTGTGGCGGGGTGGGAGGTTGTTGACGGGTTGCTGGGTTGTTGGTATGTTGTTGGTTGGTTGTTGATTTTTGTTGGTGGCAGGTTTTTTTTTTTTTTTTTTAAGTAGTCATGTACAGAGAAACAGAAACAACAACAATAAGAAATTTGATACCTTGAGGGCAAAGATCAAACTTGTCCAAGGAGCTTGGTGATACTAATTATCAGGGAATAGTCTAAAAATAATTTTGCTCTTTTTTTGACCCTTGATTTTATTCAGATTTCCTTCCTTCCCCCCTCTATCCTTTTTCTTTCTTACCTAGTGTTAGGGGGTTGAAAAGATGGAGGAAAAGAGATAGAGAAGGATAGAAGTAAAAAGAACCCACAAAGTTGCCAAAGACAAGCTACAGGGGCATGAATTATTTTAAGCATTATCCAGGTCTACATATTATTAGTGTCAATGCTTAGAAATATAATTCTTATAGTGAATGTGATAATCATGCAATCAAGGTAAAGAAAATAGGGCAGAGAATATCCGATGATCTTAAATTTACTATAATTGTCATTTGGCCCATAAAAAATGAAGGAAATCTAATTTGTTGACCATTCACAATTCCTCATTTTTCTACCCCGTTTTCCTTGTTGCAGGGTAAATGGCAGCTAATGAAAGAAAACAATCCTACATCCTAAAGTGGATATTTCAATCTAGAGTAAAACACTATTCTGGATTGAATTATCAGAGTCAATCCTTTCTAAGTTTTTCTCTCACTACTACTAAACAATGATCCAGAATCCCTGTTTTCTGTTTTACAGCCTGGAATAATGCATGTAGCATGAACTCTGAGACCTTCAGCCACATGTCTTATTAGAAAACATGTTTGAAAGCTCTCTATGAGCAATAATTATATTTAGCCAATGTTTGAGTGTTTGACTTCTTGATAAATATTTTCAACTCTAACTCTTCAGTGTCTCCTACTTGGGATAGCTTCATACTTCAATTTTGTTTTATCCAATTCTAATTTTCTTCCAAAACCTTGATTAAAATTCTGTTTCTGCAAGTCTTCTATCATCTCTATATCTACTTAATCCGTTGTGAATTTATATCTCTTTCTTATTAGATATTTACTTTATTTACATTTCAAATGTTGTCCCCTTTCCTGGTTTCCCTTCTGAAGGCCCTCCACCTCGCCTACTCACCATCCTACCCACATGTGCTTCCTGGCCCTGGCATTCCCCTACACTGGGGCATAAAGCCTTCACAGGACCAAGGGCCTCTCCTCCCATTGATGACCAACTAGGCCATCCATTCTCTGATACATATGCAGCTGGACTCATGAGTCCACCATGTGTACTCTTTGGTTGGCAATTTAGTTCCTGGGAGCTCTAGGAGTACTGGTTAGTTCATATTGTTGTTCTTCTCTTAATCATTATCTTTTATGTGTATTATCCCAATCCTTCCATAAAGATGATAAATACTAAAGAAAAAATAAAACTTTAAAAATGTAAATAGTTATAAATGCCTATCATAATGTTGACACTTAGAAGGATGAGACAGAAAAACGAGCATGATTTGATACTAAAGTCCAACTTGGGCTTGGTATAGATAGATGATCTATCTATCTATCTATCTATCTATCTATCTATCTATCTATCTATCTATCTACCTACCTACCTACCTACCTATCTATCTATCTATCTATCTATCTACCTACCTACCTACCTACCTACCTACCTACCTACCTACCTATCTAACATTTATCTCTCCTGCTTTTCTCTCCATCTCTCCCTCTGTATCTGCCTCTCAGAGAAAGATTTAATATTCTTCAAAGCTCTTATGTATGTTGAACTATTCATAAGGATATATATAAAACAGTTATTGATTACATGTGGAGACGTATCAATGGCTAAATAGGTTTCTAATAATGTCAGTTTTAAAGGAGACTTTTTTCTTTTTATTCTTAATTTTAATTCAATTTCAGCTCATCCCTCAGGGAAGAAGTTTAAAAGATATTCAGGTTTTTGTCAACTTTTTCATTATTGTTCATTCTCTATAAGACTGGAGGAAACTTGGAAGCAGAAATCAGAGGCCAAATTAAATTTGTCTCAGAAAAGTTGGCATCATAAGACGGATGCACAATATAAAAGAATCTTTGCAATGTTTCAAATATTTATCAAACCACCTCATGAGGAAGAGTCCACAGGCAGGAAGCTTCGGCTCCATAAATTTTTATAGCTATTTCTTTCCTTGTTTCTTAGTTTTCATTGCAAATGCAATCTCTCACGAGGTTTATCATATTAAGGCAAATTTTAGATTTTTTGGTGATTGGTTTCAATTAAAGAATATTTTCATGGGATGAGGTTTTACTTTCTTAGCCAGTATTTCTCAAACTGAAAAATAACATGCTAATGAGGTATGAAGAATATCTATTCTTTAAAGTTCTGTATATAACCACAATTTAAAAGTACTGATTCATAAAAATATGCATATTTCAAGACATTATTCGTCCATTTAAATAGAAATAGCAGTGATTCATTTGTACTCTCAAAAACTGGGTGATTTATTACTCAGTGATGCAGAACTCAAAAGAGACTAGTTTTCCTCAACTGATGCTCTCTGCTAGACCTACCCATAGTTTTCTGACTTGTCTGTTTTATTATGTTAGGTAATCTTCTTCAACAGAGAACCAGATTTTATGTTTATCTAAGACACATCTAATAGACTGCTAGAGAGACTGCTCAGTGGGAAAAATCACCTGCTGCTTCTCCAGAGACACTTATTTGGTTCCCAACACCCATGTGGTGAATTACAACCATTAGTAATGCCAGTTCTATACATTCACTACCCTCTTCTGTCTTCCAAAGCCTTGACACATTTTGTACCCTGATATATATGCGGGCAGAGGTTCCACACACTTGAGAGTAAATCTCCAAAAAAAAAAAAAAAAAAAGAAAGAAAGAAAGGGTTAACTACTGGTCGATTTGTTTATTGAAAAGCTTGTGGATTTGTTAATCAAAAACACTAGACTTTATAATTTTATGTGTCATGTATTCAAGTACAGATTTGTAGGTGCTTTACCATGTGTGCATCTGTACATGTGGTGGCCAGAGATTAAAACAGGTTATCTTTTATTTCTCTGAAACTTACATGTTGGTACAGGGTTTCTCACTGAGCCTGGAGCTAACAAATTGAGTAAGAATAGAACCCTCATGTCTCCACCTCAACACTAGGATTGTCCTCAACATGTACCACTGTCCCCAGACTTGTACATGGGTGTCCCGAATTGACCTCAGATCCTTCTGTGTAGCAACACCCTCCCAACTAAGCTATATCACCAACCAAAAAGTTTTTTTTCATGTTTAAGACTCCTTCTTTTACTTCATACTGATTTTTATAATTTTGATTTAGCAAATAAAAAGTTTAATTACATTATGTTATTAGAATCCTTTAAAAAGTATAATTGCAAAGTTAGTTGAATGCTGATTTTTTTTCTCTTTCTTTACTTTTGATCAATACTGTTATTAGGATTACGTGAAATGAAGAAACAAGAATATATCTTGAAACTTCAAAAACCAACCAACCAAAAGAGAGCTTAGAGAATTCTAGAGTAAAATAGGATTCTATGATTGTTTTCATGGTAAAAATTATGAATGTTTTGAGTTGCAATTAAATAAAGCACATTTTACAAAGGCAAGCAGGTGAATCTAGTGTAAAACAAAACAAAGCCGAAATAGTCAATGCATTACGCTGATCGTTAATCTTCAAACCTCCTGATAACTTTACTGAGGCAACAGCTATGTGATGCAGGGCTAATCCTTCAGTGAAATTCTCAATAACATGTGTACATCTTTGGGACCTACAACAGCACCAAGCACCACTCGGTTTCAAGCATGCCCCACAGGCAGCAGCTGAAGGTGGTGAGGGCAGATTAACTGAATTAAATAAAGTGTGTGTACAGAGGAACACGTCCCTGTCTCAAATGGAGAGTGCTTCCTATAGAACTTGTAGAAACTTTCCTTCTCAAGTTGAGGTGACAGTGACTGGGCCACTTGTGGGAAGTGACTGAAGTTGCCTCTTGTGACCAGGTTAACATACAGGTAAAAGGTCTGTCTGTCTGTCTGTCTTGAGAATTTAAAGATGTTATTCTTCCACCTTTCCCTTGGTGTTTCTGAGTGTTATTAATTCTATGTTTGTCTTCTTCGTAGACATGGCAATCACTGTCTATTTACCTGAATCTGTTACCCGATTGGTACCTTTCTAATTAGGGCATTGAGATATAACAATACACTGTAAATACACACCAGTCTTTGTCTGGGAACTCACGATACAAACGATCCAAACCTTGACCCTGGCCATTCCTTGACTTTTTGGGGGACTGGCCTTCCTCATTTCTAAGAGAAAAACTTAACTGAATTCATATGTATGAATTAATATGTAGAACATTAAGAATATGATGTATGAAAACAATGGCCATGCGTGAAGTGTTAACCATAGCAACCCTGGCAAAAGAAGTTTGGGAAGCAGCCAAACTGACAAGGCACGAACCTGAACAGATTCTGGGACACGACTTCGGGGGGTGGGGGAAGGGAACTGAAAGTGCACCGAGCTCTCTCTTTCTAACCCTTCAATATTCTCAATTTCATTTTATTTCCTTCTCTCTCACAGGGAAATACAGACAACACCTTTTCTCTTCTGACACCCTGCTCCCAGCAACACACCTTTATAGCAATTACACTCATGAGGTGTCTTCTGTCTATCATCTTTTCTTTTGCCTAAGGCGGCACAAATCTTCCATTGTAAACTCTAGTCACACTTGTATATTAAGGGTCCCTCAAGTTGCTACCACACAATGTACCTTTCACACAGAGGCATTTCAAGTGCACACTTCTTTACTCTACTGTTGTCTACATCCCAGAGTTAGAAATACTGAGCATTTACTGTGATCTCTGCTCATTGAGGCCACTCCATTTCTTCAATGGGGCACAGCCTTCAGTTCTTATTTACCTTCCTGAATCTGAATTAGGAATCTACTTTTTTCAGATTCATCCCATTATCCTCACTCCTTGCTTTCTGTTGCCTGTGTGGACTTCAGCACAATATTATCTGCACCTTGACTTTGATTGCTTGGTTGGTTTTAGATTTGTCTGTTGGTTGGTTGGTTAGTCGGTTAGCTTCACTTTGCAAAGCAAGTTACAATTGGAATTACTCCTTAGAGTTATGTCAATGAAGTGAATTAACACAGATAAAGCAAATTACAAAAAGTCTGCTATTCAATATTGTACAGCCATTATTATAGATCCCCAATAGAGGGCTAGACACAGCTGGTCACCTTTAAGTTGAAATTATCAATATGCTTAGTTTCTAGACAACCACCTTTTCCAAGGATTACTTACTTCTCTGTTAGCTGGCTGCTCTCATTCCTCTAGCTCCATTAAGTGGTGGATTTATAAGACATCTCTCTCATAAAACTATATATTTGCTAGGAATGATTTTACTCCTCTCTCTTTTCATGCATTTGTCAGTTTGCGCATTTTCTGTAGCCAAACTTCTTTTCTTAAACTTGACTATACTGTAACACTCCCAGGGAGTAGCCTTGCAAGCTCTGAATGCTTCAGAAACAGCAGCAGGAGTATCAGTCCCATCATTCCTTTCTGAAAGAATCATTTCACCTAACCACCCATTTCCGAAAACTGAAAGGAGTGACAGCTTTTTAGTCCGTAACTTCTCCCAGAGAAATTTTTGTCCTTGTTTGAATCTAACGAATGACTTGGAAACTTTATACCTGCTCTTGTTTTTATTTATTTATTTTTGTATTGTTTTTTTTGTTGTTGTTGTTGTTGTTGTTTTAATCTTGTCTTCCTTCTCCACTTCTGTTCCCACCGGCTATTTCTGCAATCATGCTTTCTAGGACTTCCCACCTAATACTGTTTCACAAAGCATCAACCTATCCCATTCAAAGTGACCTCGAATAATACAGAAGCCTATCCCCACTGCCCAGCTTGTTATTATGATACTCTCTGGACGGAAACTAATTTTCAACTCCTTTGTATTTATGCAAGTGTTCTTTAATTCCCCAGATTTTATATGAATAAGCAGACAAATGTGATTATCTAAATTGATAGCCAAGCAGAGGTATGCTAAGGAGCTATATTACAAGTGCTTTGATGCAGATATGCATGTCCAGGGACATGAATAGCTTAGAGCTTATGCAACTGATTTCAGATTTGGATATAAAACTTAAAAACCTATCAGGATATGGTAAGGGATACCAGTAGGAAGTTTGTCACACGCTATCTGGCTCAGCTATGCATTGGAGTTACTCATTGCTATTTTTAAGTGTTTCTGTGCAGAGCTCACCATAGGTAAAATAAACCAGAAACTTTGGGAGTCAGGAAGTACAGTCAGGGACATATCACAGTGACAGAGCACTGATCTAATTACGTGAGGTCTTGGGTTGGATCCTCATTTCTGAACAACATGTAGGACTGTGGTAAGTTACATGGGAGAGCTTCTCCTGTAATGCTCATAGTTATAAGGGCTGGATTCACCTATATTTCAATCTCTAGTCTTGCAGATGAACAACTAGAAGAAATTCCATTTTATTTTCTTATTCAGTTTTTTTTTTCTCTAGGGAAAAAATACTCAGCTCAGAAATGTGTGCCATCTATAAGAAATGGCATAAAAATATAACTGAAGGACATACTAGATAAGGGGTTAGGGGTTAACACTTTGTTAAAAGTGTGCCTATGTATTTTAGTACTCTGACTAGGATATTTTTCACTCCTTGAAGTGAGAATGTCCATTCTTTCTTGCCTTAAAAAGGCTGAAAATGGTGATTAACCCATAGCAGTCATTTAGTAAAAACTGATTAGAAAGAGGATTGGTGATGTGGGTGTTGGCTGCCTATCCTAATAACCTGAGTTTGCTCCATAGGTCCCACATGGTATAAAAAAAGAAACAATTCACACACGTTATCAGTTGACTTCTGTATGCATGTATACATATTTCTACAAATACACACACACCCACTACACACTAAAATATGTGAGAGTAAAATTATCATAATGAATTAATGAATGACAGTTTACTGGACTTTAAAAGAACACTCAAGGACACTATAAAATGCTCTCATTCTTTTCACGTTTCTCAATAAAGAACTGCAAATTTCTCATATCGATTCAATACTAAACTCTGTATGTATCTATTTCTGGATGAGTGGAAACAGATGGTAACTGTTATTTCTCTCCTTTCAGGAGTGGACTAATATTTAAAAGTTGAATCCCAAAATAGACTTCCTTCAGAGAAGAAAATAATCCATTTGGGGACTATGTTTTTTTTTTTTTCAATGGGATTCAGATTGGAAAAAATGATAAATTATGTTCAACTGCTGAGTTAAAATATCTATGGAAGTGAAATTTAATTGGAAGTATTTTTAAACAGTTATTATGGACTAACTTGTACTTTCTACATTATCTATACATTGAATCTTTACCCAATTGTGTGACTGTACTTAAGTTCTGTGAAAGAATATCAAAGTTATATGAGTTTAGTCCAAGTGCAATTGGATTGATGTATTTACAGGAAAAGAAGGAAACATTGGAGAGTACATTCTCTGTCTTGTGAGTAGTCTGGAAAGAAAGAAAGAAAGAAAGAAAAAAAAAGATGGCTATCCACAGCCATGAAGGAGGCATTCACCAGAAACCTAGATGTTCTGTCATCCTTAGGAGTTTTACTCTACAGAATTGAGAAGAGGCAAATACTGGTTTCTAGTATCTGATAGGGTGTTAGAAGAGATAAATATCAAGACAGAACTTTTTTAATAACATCAATGATAGCTAAAAGGAAGCAGAGAATTAACATTAAAATTCCAAGAAAGTACCCAAGGAGCTGAATGGGTTTGCAGCCCCATAGGAGAAACAACAATATGAACTAATCAGTACCCCCAGAGCTTCATGGGACTAAACCACCAATCAAACAAAACACATTGTGGGACTCATGGCTCTAGCTGCATATGTATCAGAGGATGGCCTAGTCGATCATCAATGGGAGGAGAGGCCCTTGGACCTGTGAAGGTTCTATGACCCTGTGTAGGGGAATGCCAGGGACAGGAAGCAGAGTGGGTTGGTTGGGGAGGAGGGGGAGGGGGTGGGGACAAGGGGCTTTTTGGTTTTCCGAAGGGAAACTAGGAGAGGGGATAGCATTTGAAATGTAAATGAGATGGTGAAATATGAGTCCTCAACCTTCCACAAGAACTACAGGCAACTAAGTAAAGCTGTGTGTGGTAGAGGTGGCCTTCCTCAGGAAAAGCACACCAACTGGTTGTCCACTGTCAGATGGTTTGTCCTGAAAACATACATGCAAGTAGTATTATATGAATTAAACAGTTTATATTTTGGAATACATATGTATATACAAATTCATATGTGCATGCAAAAAAGACTGATGAAAAATGGGGCCATGAATTTTAAAGAGAATGGGGAGGGATGTGTGGGAAAGTTTAAAGGGATAAGAGGGAAGGGACAAGTGTTTTAATTAAAATACAATCTTAAAAAAAATTTAAAAGTTCTTTGATAAATATCTGGCAGATAAGTAGACCTCCCTCTCAACCTTCTTGAATGCCTTAGACATTTTAACAGCCTTACTTTCAAAGAAACTCACCCCATCTAGTTTTTTCCATATTCAAATAAAGTACATTGAATATTTAAAATAATTAAAAATTCCAAGGGTTTCCTCTATAACACTTAGAAATTATTCTTGGGTAGAACATGATATTAGACATAAATAAAGAAAATAAAATTTCCTGAAAACAAAAAACACTTGGTCACTTTTCAAATACCAAAGTAAATATGTGGATAATTCTGTATGTAATCCCTTGACAAAATATAGTTTAGCAGGAATTATTGTGAATCAGTCATACTTTTGAAAGTTTAAAGTTGAGGATCAAAGACACAAAATAATTTCTTCCCAGTTGTCTTAGGTTTTGCACCTCATTCATTTTGTTTTAAAATGAAAACTGAAAAATAAAGATGAACAATTTACATTATAATTGGAAGATGACAAGGGAATTTATTGGATCATCAGGATTCTTCTTACAGCAAGGATTCGCACAACACTCTTAGTGTTTACTCTCATGAATTCTCAAAGCCTCACTGCAGTAGATTTTTACAGGCCACCCTGCGACTTTTCGAGCAAAATAATCATTCTTTTTCTTATAAATTCATTTTAGCAGTGCTTGTGTTTTGATTTGCTTCAAGTCCTCTGACACTTATTAACATTCAGAGTGGTTCGGGGCAGCCTCACGCTAATGCACCTCCCTTCTGCCAACACATCACACATTTTCTGTTTGACAATCAACATTTCATTAATAGTGTGCTAAAGCTGAAGTGGCCCTTAATAAGGACCTGTTTCACCTCCCATCTCCTGCCCAGCAGTTCTGCTGCACAGAAAAGGCGCAGGTGCTTTGACCTCTAGCACTTTATGCCACCTGCATGAACAACTGGATGGGGCTTTCTTCGTTTCAATCATTGTCTCATTAAGATCACTTTTGATCTTAATAAGAATGGACAGAACAAAGTCTCAACCTGCTGGAGAATTTGTATCAGGCCTATTCCAGGTTGAATATGTTACAAAGCTCCAAATACTTGCTTTTACAGAAGAACTGGAATTAAAACCATTATATATGATATTTATATTTAAAATGCCTCCTTCAGAATGTAAAGTATTAGTATAAAAATCATTGGTGAAGCTGCCAGATGGTCTACTGGGTAAGAGTACTTATGAGGAAAACCTGAGGTTCTGAGTTTGAATCCCCAGGACCCATATAAAAGCTGGGCATGGTTTCTCATGTCTGTGATTCTAGTATTGAGGGTGAACACTGGCAAATTCTGAGCATCCCATGGCCAGGAAACCATGAATGATGAGCTTCCGATTCATTTAAAGACCCTTTCACCAAGGAAGTTACATATTAACAGAGGATGTCACCTAATGCCACCCTCTGTCCTCCAACTATGTGCACACAGAGCACGCCTATTCATCACATAATACAAATATATATATATATATATATATATATATATATATATATACACACACACCCACATGAATCCTTTGAAAGTATTAAATACTTAGTCTACTTCTATCTTCAGTACCTATTTTATTCATTTAAACATCTCCATTCCTGAACATGACCGGACAAAACTAAACAGCGGATGGATGTCTTCTTCTCTTCACAAAATGGGTTTTTCAAAAACATATACATTTACTAATTAATGCAAATGAAAGGAAAACAAGCTTCAAATTAAAACCTGCTGACTTAAGTAAGAAATCCTGGAAGTCTAGTCCTTACTTTCTCTGTGGTAACCTCAGCTTTGAGTCTCACACACTTACTCTCTACACGCCCACCCCCCCCCCAGGGAATTTCTCCTGTAAGATGATAAGGATAACACATTTCTAACTGAACTCAGTTGACCCATAAACAATCAAAAAGCCTCTGCATATACCCTGAAGCAAGGGATATTCACTATATGGGAAGAAAAATCTCACAGTATAGGCTAGAGAAATGACCGGAGTTGGTCAAATACTGACAAGAGATCCAAAGATGAATGCTTTATTAGGGAGCAGAAGACCAGACAGAAAGTGAAACTCTCCTTACCAGGACACACATGACACTGCTTATTATGAACTTAAAAACAATCAATAGTCATCTTAAAATCCTAATATTATACATTTAAATATTCACCACTACATTAGTTTGAATATTAGGGTATGGTTAGATTTTTGTCGTTGTTGTTGTTGCTGCTGCTGCTGTTTTTTTCGTTTGAGATACAATCTTGATGTGTTTCCAAAGTACATCTTAAACTTGCTCTGTACCTAAGGCTAGTTTTGTTTTCTTTTGCTTTTCCTCAATAATGTTTTTAAGTTTATTCTTTGAGAATTTCATAATACACTTTGATTGTATTCTTTCCTTTTCCCACACCCCGTCCTTGGACTATCCTCACCTCCCATCCAGTATTGACATCATGTTCTCCACCCTCCTCAAGAAAAACAGAAACAACAAAGAAAAGAAGTCCAACTTGTTTATGCTAAATATTTACTATGGGGTCTGTCTTGGGATTTTGGTTGGTATACCAATGTCACTTCATCATCAAAGATAACGGATTTATACTTTTTTTTTTTTTTTTTTTGGCTAGGGTAGGAATTAATTCCAGGCTGTGTTTTTTATTTGGCGTGACCTTGTGCAGATACTCTGCATTCTGTAAGAGTGTCTCACTGTTCATATGTGTGTTATTCCCATAGTGTCTGAAAAATACTGGTTCCTTGATTCAACCATCAGTTCTGGCTCCTACATTTTTTTCTGCACCCCATTTGATATAGACACATAAGCCCCAAGTAAAGCAGTCTGATACTGATATTCCACTTAATACCAAGCATTTTTTAAATCTCTTATTCTTGGCATGTTTTTTGCATTGAGAGTGCTTTTGTTAATTATTATGTACAGCAAGAAGAGATTTCTCTGTTTCCAAGCTAGTTTTGCATTTGTGATTCTGTTACCTCAAGTCTCCTAACTGTTAGTAATACAAGTATGCTTCAACACTCCCTGGATTCAGCTGAAATCTTTTATTATTCCTTTCATTAAAACACTAAAGATTAATAACATTGAAATTTAAAAATGTGTCACTCTAAAGTCTCTTCTGTGAACTATGTTATAGCGAATACCTACATTAAAAAGGTCAACCCAAAGATATACAATCCATGCACTTGCTCTTCATCTACCCACTCTAGATGGCCACACAGAACACGAGTGCTTCATGTGCTCCCTTCTTCATTGGCAATAAACCCATCTTTCTGTGTCTTGTTTCCTCTTTTTATTTAGATTCCAATGGCAACATACTGCACAGCTCAGTGCGCACACATAAAATGATATATCTTACATATTCATTGGTGTAGCTGAGGATAACACCAGGAAGCTATGAAAACAAAGAAGCTTAATATTGAGACCCAAATAAATAACATATCTTCTCTCTAAGAGCTTACAGTAAAATAGAGAGCAGAATACAGCTACTCCCCTAAGTTGTCCTCAAGGTAGAAGCGATTTGCTAACAGCAGTGAAGCCGAGACTGGGTAAGGCTGCCTAGACTTCCACAATGTTGCACATTTAGGCTTCATATTCATGCATGTGCATATGCTAATAGATTGATCCATCATCATATGAGTATATAAGTTAACTAAAATCCACTGTGATGAATTTTAAAAATATGATAGTAATATTCAGGTAAACATACACCTATGCCCTTTCAGGCAGAAGATGAGTCTTGTGGACAGCTCATCATTTCCCTTCTTCTTTTATGGGATTGAGTTCACTCTTCTAAAGTTTGTCTTATTTTGCAATGAAGCCATGATTGGAGGCTAATGAGAATTTCCACTTATTAATCTCATGCTCATGACATTTTAATTAGTCCCATATTACACAAATCCACCTCGAGGCAAATTTTCAAGGAAAGACATTTGTTAAATAACATTTAATAAATATGTCTAATATGCTTTGACTTTAGAAAAACATCACTCATGCTATCCCTCTACTTCAGGATTTGAAAGAAAGTGAAAATATACCCGTTGTCTTACAGTTTCTCTCCAGACACCCACCTGATTGACTGGATATGGCCCCTCAGCATTACTTGTTTCCTTAATGTTCAAACATTCTTGTCACAAATCTGCACCAAACACATGGCCCTTTCTGTGCCATGGGTCACTTTCAATTCTCAGGTCACCCCCTATCAGTGTGAGAGGGCGACAGGTTCTGATCCGATGGAGAGCACAAGCAGCTGCCGAGCATGGGGTGAATGAGTAGGTGGAATGTTAAAATGTCCCTGCTAAGAGGACTGCAGGCTCAGGATGCAATTTGGGAACAGGAGAAGGAGAACATGCTGCATCTTCAATCAATCATGCCTGCCAGAAGCCAGCGTGAGCAGCTGGCTAGACTTCCTTCTGTGGATGGACTGTGTGAAAGACCTAAGGTATGATACTATAGAATGGAAGGGGGGGGGGGAGTGAGAGGCACAGGGGATTTAAAAATAGATTATATCTTTCTCATTTCCTACAAAACTGAGCCCCTTTCTAGACTCTTGCATTCCCTTTGAAGCCTGTAACTCACTTGGAAGTAAGTTTGTGAAGGAGAGGGTGTGTGTGTGTGTGTGTGTGTGTGTGTGCGCGTATGTGTGTGTACCTCTCCTTATAGATCACAGCAGTATTACACCCCTAGAAGGGATGCTTATAGTGTTCTTTGAAGACATTCTATTGCTCCACACTCTGAGGCCAGTCTCACTAACTGGAATCACAGAGAATTAGACATCTACTGCTAAACAGCCCTAGTCCCAATGGTGCTGAGCAAGCTAATTTTCTGGACCCAGTTCATAACGTTCAATTGGTAATAGGGGAGCCACAAAGCAGTGAGCCCTGATACGATGACTTATCAATCAGAATTTGAAAACTGAGGCACAGGGCATGCTGGGAAAATTCAGTGAGGCTTTAGACTTGTGCTGCTAAAGCAAAAGGAAAAGGGCAAGGCAAGCCTCGAGTTCCTTTCCCCTCAGGCTGCAACAGCTGTCATCTGTCTCACAGTGCCAATGAAGGTTCTGTCTAAGTAAAAGTCTCATTTGCATACTAGAGAAAGTAGCAGGAAAATCAGTGAACAAACAAATTTAACATCAATTCCCAGCAAATAATTATAGTCCTTTCTATTCCCTGAAGTTTCAATTCAAAATAACTAGTTCTGGGAGCTCGACTTTTAAAGACTCCAAGTTGAGGGAATGTCCTGATCTTTCTCTGCACAGCCATTCACTGCTGCTGTAACTTTTCCTAATGATACCCCAAGCTCCACTCATTACTAACTAAATAGAAATAACTGTATCGAGGCTTCAAAGAGGATTTTGTTATCCACCGTGGATTATCCAAAAGCACTGGCCATGGCAAATCCAAAGAGAGTCTTTACTAATGTAATGGCAAGTAGCTCATCTCTCTAATGCCTTGTGTGTGTCTGAAAGGTGAAATTAAACTTCTCACATTATCTCAGTAGATGGTGATGCTCTTTTTGCTTTCCTCAAACATTTAAAGTTTCTAAAAGGCACATATTCCATTTTATTCACTCTGCAGTTTAAGCAATAGGCTACAAATTAATTTATAATGGACTTAATCTTATAAAAATTATCGAAAAGTAATGTGATATTTGGGGGAGGTGATCAAGACAAGAATGAAAATGAAATGAAAATGCAGAAGAAAAGAATGAAGCTGTACAACTGAGTGGTTGTATGAGATACTGCCCTGAGGTCTGCAAGAGTTGGTGAAGTAGAGAGAGACGCAGAACTCCTCCAGTTGGGGTTTGGATAGATAGCACTTAGTTTTCTATAATGTAGAGAAAATGGGCTTATTTAAGATAAATCTATTACATCACTAAACTTTAGCTCTTCTGACTGATAGGATGGCAGGTGAAGAATACGTGCAGAAGAGTTTCCTTAAGTTTTTGCTGTGGGTATAAAGGAGAAGTAAAGAAAAAAAGCACAACCAAAGGTCTTCTGGGACATAAAAGATGAAAGGCATGGACCAATAGTAGGAGGTAGAGAGGGATGACTGATCGCAGTGTCAGCTAGTTCATCTCCATTCGCCCAGAGCCAAGCCCTTTGACAAGTCCCTTGGCTATCAGAGTGCCTTCTCAAGCATGCATCTGCTTTCTATGTAATCCTCTTCTTCAGTCCCTAGCGG
Source organism: Mus musculus (assembly GCF_000001635.26). Taxonomy (NCBI): domain Eukaryota; kingdom Metazoa; phylum Chordata; class Mammalia; order Rodentia; family Muridae; genus Mus; species Mus musculus. The sequence goes on from NC_000084.6 coordinate 71,772,274, forward strand.
ACTCACTACAATGCACCCTTCAACAGATCAGTCACACTGCCATTTTCACAGAGCCTTGACCTCTTGGAACTCCTTCATGCTATTACTCTAATAACTTCTACTCTAAAGCTTTAGCCCCTTCAGTAAAAGCCTTTTAATATCACAGGTTAGGTGACAGCAAGAGACCCAAACAATTCTCTAATTAATATTTACAGAACAAAAAGTCTTTCCCAACTATCTGACTACTGTGCATAGCTAATAAATGCTAAATGAATATAATGAATGCCTGCCTAAGTCCCCTTTATTCTGTTTACATTGATAACAATAGCTACAAATGGGGGCATTTTAGGAATCTAATTACTATCAAACAAAGTAAAATTGAGACCTAACTAAGTTCTAGGTTTGGGTGAATTAAACAGCTCTGAAAACATACAGATCCATATGGTACCACCATGAGCTTCACACCATGACTAAGGATTTACTTTCTTAAAATGGTTAGGACATTGCCCTAAACTGCTGTTGCAAACCCTCCCTCTTAAAATCCATTATTTTTATTTATTTATTTATTTATTTATTTATTTATTTATTTATTTACCTAAGACAGAGACTTCTATCTTCTTTAAATACATATAGAGGGTCGAATTTTTGAAGTTATAGGCAAATAGTAAAATGAAGCTGAAAACTTAGAAAATAAAAGCAGACATCAAGGGAGTAAATTCAGGAGGAAGCATAGCATCATCGGACGTTAAAAAAAGAGCCTCATACTTAGAAAAATAGAGACATGAAATGCAGACAAAATTTCACAATTGCATTTTAAAATATATTTTCACTGAATTTTAAAAATTAACACAAATCCAGGCCAAAGCTATATGCATATTAAACATTTGGATGTATTGACAAAGAGGGAACTCTCAGTATTTGGGTCAAAACTTTGTCATTAAGAAAATTACCCACCAGTCAAATAAGTAACATTGATATCCTTGGTCAGCTACACTCAGCTAACACCACCTGAAGAAACAGTCTACAGAGAGCTTTGGACGAGCCACGCTACATATATAAAGAAATCCATGAAGGAACACAGATTTTCATGTTTAAAAAAATGTGGAGCGAAACTGCGGCTAGGACATGCTCTTTACTAAGGAGTACTCTTGTCTCAACAGCTAAAGTATAAATTATATAGTTTTCTTTTTAATTCACATTACCTGGATTATTAAATCCAGCAATATCCAATCCTGAAAGTGATATGAAATACTGGACTAGAGAAAAATTAGTGACCTAATGAATTTCAAAAGGATTTGGTAATTTTGCATCTGAGAACCCATTCTTATCTACCCATTATGGCTATTGGGAGGTCCAACTCACTGAAAGAACATGACCATAAAATATCAAAACACAAGAAGCTATAAATAGTCTCATGTGCCATTGACCATTCTCTTTCACAATAGGCATATTTCACCTGTCAGTGACTTAGACCTATCAGAAAATAAACTCAATCCGGGTCTTTCACATGGACACTTCATGAAGAGATTAGTTAGTCATGTGTGGACTGAAATAAGGCACTGTGGAGACTGTGGTCCATAAAGAGAAATCTTGATTGCAGCAAAGGCTTGAAGTGATAGAAAGAGGAAAACTGATATTAGCCCCAAACCTAGGATACCCAAGATATAAGATACAATTTGCTAAACACATGAAACTCAAGAAGAATGAAGACTGAAGTGTGGACACTATGCCCCTCCTTAGAATTGGGAACAAAACACCCATGGAAGGAGTTACAAAGACAAAGTTTGGAGCTGAGATGAAAGGATGGACCATGTAGAGACTGCCATATCCAGGGATCCACCCCATAATCAGCATCCAAACGCTGACACCATTGCATATACTAGCAAGATTTTATCGAAAGGACCCAGATGTAGCTGTCTCTTGTGAGACTATGCCGGGGCCTAGCAAACACAGAAGTGGATGCTCACAGTCAGCTAATGGATGGATCACAGGGCTCCCAATGGAGGAGCTAGAGAAAGTACCCAAGGAGCTAAAGGGATCTGCAACCCTATAGGTGGAACAACATTATGAACTAACCAGTACCCCGGAGCTCTTGACTCTAGCTGCATATGTATCAAAAGATGGCCTAGTTGGCCATCACTGTAAAGAGAGGCCCACTGGACACGCAAACTTTATATGCCCCAGTACAGGGGAACACCAGGGCCTAAAAGGGGGAGTGGGTGGGTAGGGGAGTGGGGGTGGGTGGGTATGGGGGACTTTTGGTATAGCATTGGAAATGTAAATGAGCTAAATACCTAATAAAAATGGAAAAAAAAAAGAAAGAGGAAAACTGCTCTCTGACCTTCTCATAGCTAAGGCTGGAACCAAAGAGAAGGAACCCCATGACTAGAATGTACCAGTGCAGTGTTCAGCTATGCAAGGATTGGAGGACAGCTTCAACAGCACCTTCTGTTTCTTTCTACTAGGTCAATCCTATAGGTACCAGCCACTCGGAGATCATATATGGTACAGAACCCAGGACCAAGGCTCCTGGGTCACATTATATCCAGCATAGAAAAGAGGTATGATTTGGGACTGGGTACAAATAGGCAGAAGGGACAGTGTGCAGGCCATTGGCCTTTTCAAATACAGGGAATGCCTAAACAATTAAAAAAACAACAGCACAAATAATGTTCTCTTGAGTATTATAAAGCATGAATAAATAAGTGCTTCCTTTCCACTTGTTCTTGGAAAATGAATCATTCAAGTTTTCAGAGTATATAAGTTACATCTCTTTATTCAGGGACATGGAATACCTTCTCTTGCTTAAGCAAACTTATTGCCTCATAGCAAATCTTGACTTGAAAAAGGCAAGGGAAAAGGTTCCAATGGAAGTGTTTATTTATAAAGAAAGACAAACCATAGATTTAAAAAAAATTCCTTGCAACATTTCTTGGGTGTTTTCAAGATTGTTCACAATGCAAAGAATCATCTCAGAATAACAAACGAGATCATAGTCTATGACTCCCCACAGATCCAAGGGCGCCAGGGTAGTTTATCAAATGCATGTCAAAATGCTCCAGGCTCGGATTAACTAGTTTAAGCAAAGAAGATGCTCATGGGAACATTGCACATTGTAGTACTATGTGAACTTAAGTACAAATTAGTGAGTTAATGAATTCAGCAGAAAGAGTTCTCATTAGAGAGGCAGGAAACCTGCCTGCCAGATTTGGATCTACTGTTCAGTGACCAGAGGATCTCACAACAGAAATATGAGTTATTTATGACATAATGCCATTCACTTTAAACATCAGAGAGAGCTTATTTCTAATCATGATTACAGAATAACATTATTTTTTAAAAAACCAACAACCAGAACAACCTTTAATTCTCAAGGTGCTCAGTGAAACAACTGGATTTCCTTAAGAATAAGAAACTAGAAGCCAACAGGTATAGTCATGATTGTTCTCTCTGTGTATCTGGGCTTAAAACCTGATATTGAAATCCATGTTCCAAGGCCATGGGCTGTATCTACACAAGGTGTAGAGATACTCCAGGCATAGAAGCATGGATTAAGTTTACTATCTGGCTTCCTTAAGAAGACTCTACTGGAAAAGTTTTTGCAGAAACATCTCCACTTTTCTCTTTCTCTGCTTTATTGTTTTTGTTCGTTTCTGTAAAGAAGAGCACATGGTCTCTGTTCTTTCTTGAGTTTGATCTCTTCCCAAGTAACCTTTTCCTTTTAAGTTATTTTTATTAATTCTTCAAGAATTTCTGACATCATACTTAGAATATTTTCATCCCCATCCCCTCCCAGATCCACTCATCCATACTCATCATAACTCTGTGTTTTCATTTTCTTCAACTCATAAAGTCACGTTAAGTTTGTCTGCTCATTTACTCAGAGGTGTGCAATGGTCCACTGAAGCATGTTACACCAGCCAGAGGCCACATCTGTTAAAAACAGTCACCTGTCCCTCTTCCAACAGCTATCAATTACCAACAGCTTCTCAGCCAGGGGAGGGACTTTAAGCTCCCTCTGCTCTGTAGGCTGGAATTTTGTCTGAGGTGAGTATGTGTGGACTGTGTGCATGCTTTCAGGCCTGTTTTGAGTGCACACTGCTTACTTGAGCTTTCTCCCTCTTCTGGCCCTTTGTTAATATTTGCTAAGCCTTGAAAGGAGAGGTATAACATACTAAATGTTAAGGCTGAGCATTCAGCAATCACTATGGTCTGTACCTTGACCAGCTGTGCATCTCTTTGTTAATTACCATCTACCAAAAGAAGCTTTGATAATGAAGGTTGAGAGATGAATTTACCTCTGGATGGATATAATATCAAGTCATGGAGAATGGGTTTAACATTTCATTCCATCAGAGACACAATGGTAGTGGATTCTCCCCTAGGGCTATGACCTGTCTACTCAGTTCCAGGTTCATGACGCTAATAAGTGTGCAAGTTTATGAATTCCATCTTGTGAATCAGGCTTTCATCCCAAGGATATTTTTTTATAAAACCTATTCAATGAGTCAATGCTTGTTGAAGGGTTTAAAATATCAATGTTTGAAATAACCTCGTGGTACCATCCATAGTATAATTTATGCACCCCATACATTTTTGCATTATGTTTTGGAAAGCAAAGTTTAGTTTTGTTGATCCTTTTTTCCACTTTTGTCATTGCTGTTGTTGTTCACTTGTTTTTAGACAGACTCTTAACCATATCCTCAGGAGAGCCTCAAAACTGTGTCTCTCCTCCTCCAACCTCCTGTCCTCAGTACTCAGTCTGCCGTTATCCCTCACCAGGCTTACCTCAGCTAAGGATCTTGATATAGCGAGATTGTCCTGGACTAACTGGGCACCCAGAATAAACTAAGAAAGATGCTCAAAATAGGAGCCATGAGGATCTGAGCTATAGTAGAAAGCTGTAGGCATGTGAGCTGCAGCTTAAGAAGAAAGAAGAGACACTGATTTTGACACTAAGGCTAGAGGAGGCAGCCATGGAGTGAGCACCCTGACTTAGACAACACCCCTGAGTATGCTTTGAAAATCTGTACAAAACAAAAATTAGGAGAAATAACCGCATTTGATGACATATTCTAGATAATCTAAGAAATTATTCTAAAGAAAAACATCATTGTTTAAGATAGTCTTAAAATATCAGAATTATCTTTGTAACAAGTATTTACAAGGTAAAAATGGACAGACGATGAGAATATTTTCTCCTTGTGTTTCTATACTTTCCTTGTCATGGTCCTTGGCTCAATCTTATGTATAATCTCATCCCCCTCCTGGTTCATTTGCAGACCATTGTTTCATAGTGACAATTTTTTGCTTTTGGAAGACAATTTATTATTTAAAAGATCTGCACTTCACAGTTTGTTTGTTTGTATGTGTATGTACAAAAATTCAAGTCCTTGCCTTTCACCTAGAAAACAATTTATGATCTCTGTTAAGTAAATACTTTCTTTTTTAAATTCTTGAATATTTATTTTTCTCATTTCTTTTTAAAAATATTTTTATTAGATGTTTTCTTTATTTACATTTCATAGGTTATCCCCTTTCCTAGGTTTCTCTCCCAAAATCACCTATCCCCCCACCCCCTTCCCCTGCTCCACACCCCACCCACTTTAACACACACCATAAAATTGAAAAGTATGCAGTGATATCGCCATCTCACAGTCAAAACTCTGAGCTGTAATTGTTCTTGTTTGAAAGAACTGCAGGAATAGAAATGGAAAGGAGCCTGAGGAAAAGTCCCAGCGACAGACCCAAAGGGGATCCAGCTCAAGGGGAGAGCCCAAGGCCTGACACTATTACTGAGGCTATGGAGCGCTCACAAAAAGGAACCTAGCATGACTGCACTCCAAAAGACCCAACAAGCAGCTGAAAGACTCAGATGAAGATATTTGCATCCAACCAAAGGACAGAAGCTGCTGAACCCTATTGTTGAATTAGGGAAAAGCTGGAAGAAGCTAAGGAGGAGGACAATTCTTACAAAGGCCCAGCAGTCTCAAGGAACCTGGACCCCTGAGATCTCTCAAACACTGGACCACCAACCAGGCAGTACATACCAGCTGATATGAGGCACCCAACACACATATATATAGCAGAGGATTGCCAGGTCTAGGTTCAGTCAGAGAAGATGCCCCTAACCCTCAAGAGATTGGCAGTCCCAGGGAGTTTAGAGGACTGGTTGGGTGGAGACATCCTTCTGGAGGATGGTGGTGGGGCCATCCTCATGGAGACAGGGGGATGGGGAGGAGGTATGGGATGTGGAACAGTTGGAGGGTGGACCAGAGGCATGGGATAAAATTTGGAGTGCAAATAAATAAATAAATAAATAAAACATTAAATTAAAAAGAAAAGAAAAGAAAAAATATGCTGTAATACAGATTCCCTTTTGGGTTTTTTTTTTTTTTTTGGCGGGGGGGGGGGGGCGGGGGCGGGGTTCAAGACAGGGTTTCTTTATATAGTCCTGGCTGTCCTGGAACTCACTTTGTAGACCAGGCTGGCCTCGAACTCAGAAATCTGCCTGCCTCTTCCTCCCGAGCACTGGGATTAAAGGCGTGCGCCACCACACCCAGCTTTGTGATACAGATACTTTGGGAAAGATCTCTGTCCAATTAATATAACTACTCACTTGTGAATACTATTGGTCTTGTTTGTTGGGATCGAATGGTACTATAAAGTTTATCCTGACAAACCAAGAATCTCATTATGGGACATACATATAGTCTTACTAAAATGTTAATATTACAAAATGATATTCCTACAACTAAAATGCATTCATGCCTGTCTTCGTTGTCTTCAATAACATTCAGAAAAATATTTTTATTTTGAACAGTCTATAGCAATTGACTTTGCTTGTTTTGGAGGGAGATATTAAAATAAATGAATAATTGGAGAAAATAATGATAACTTTCTAAATTTAGCTTGTTAATGACAGCAGTTGAAAGTACAACAAAGCATCATTAAGTTGCCTGTGCTTTGAGCCTTTATGTTTGTTTCTTTAGAATAGCTGCAGCCTGGTACCTCCTTATTGAAGATACCACTTGATGTTGGAACCATTGGGTAATGAACTAAGATAGCCAGTGTAAATTTTGCAATGATGTTTACAGAATAAATGATGAGTATTACTAAGAGTTGAAATAAAAAGGGGACAAGGTATACCAATTAGCAAAGAGGAAATATCAAGCCTAAAGCAACACTAAAAATGTAAAACTTCAAAGAAATTAGTGACAAAACCCAGACTGGGAAGCTGTTTCTACTGGCAATGTAAAAGCAATCATTTATGTAATTTATTAAAATGTTAAAAATTTTAATTATAGGAAAAGGCTTCAGGGATATTCATTTAATAGAATTTTTGTTTCCTTAATCTGTCATTTTCTAACACTATAAGGACTCTGATAAATGCAAATAAACAAATACCCAAATATCTGTAATTGTGAAACCCACAGAAATTTCAAATGGAAATTTGAACTTCTATAACACTTATAAGGATATAATACAAGGGACTGAGCTAAGAGCTCAAATGGGCCAGAAAAGGGGGGAAAATGCTGGGTGAACATTGTTACTCTCTAACAGTGTTGTGGGACTGAAATATCAGCCAGCTTAGGAATCAGTAAATCCCCTATGACCACTGCTAGGAACATCTGACTTCTTAGTCTTGACAGCTGAATAGTATACACACATCTTAATACATCATCCTAACAAATGTATATGAATATATAGGTGGATATGGTTGTGTATATGATACATACATACATACAGTAAACACATATCTACTGTTTATGTCTTAGAGGTCAGTGTATGGATATAGTGCCTATTTCATAGTTACCCTTTTCATTTCATTGTTTTCTAGTCTTCTTTTTTAATTTTTTAATTGGTTATTTTATTAATTTACATTTCAAATGTTATCTTCCTTCATAGGCTTCCCCTCCACAAACCCCCTATCCCATGCCTCTCTCCACTGGTTCTATAAGGGAGCTTCCCCACTCACCCACCTACCCACCCAAAGTAAAGGTATTTATAGACATTCTTTACTTCAGATAATTGTCACTATTCCAGCCATGAATATAGCTTAACCATGTGAATTAAACTAAAGCAATAACCTTCAACCCCTTCTATCTTGAAACACTTTTATTATATATATATATATATATTTTTTTTTAATTTTTGCAATTATAACATTCCTCTTCTGATTTCTCCCTCCAAGACCCCCATATATTTCCCATTTTCCTCTTTCAAATACATGGCCCTCTATTGTTTAGATGTTGCTACACACACACACACACACACACACACACACACACAAATGTGTATACACACACACGTGAGCACACACACACCTTTCTCAGTCCATATAATGTTACTTTTATGAATATATTTTGAAGGCTCACCATCTAGTAGTGAATAAACCAAATCATATGCTCTTCACTGGGGAAGACTATTTCTCATTCTGAGCATTACTTAGCTCTTTATCTAAGGTTGAGAACTCCTGTGTTTTTCATGTTAGCATGCCTAATTGGCATGTTACTTTCTTGAGACAAGTATGGACAAGTATGTTGGTGAGATTTTATGGGTTTAACATCTCTGACATTTCATGCTGATAATTTCATAGTAAAGTCCCTTATCCTATGGCTTCTACAATCTTTCTGCCCCATCTTATGCAATATTACCCTAGCTTTAGGTACAAAGTTGTGTTGAGGCTGTAGTAGTTGGGACTGGGGTCTACAACTCTGTTGTTGAGTCAGTTGTCCTTCCCTGATATTGTCTGGATTTCCCTGAGAAGTTCTCATGATGTCGGATGAGGGCTACATTTTTCTGTGGGTAAGAGGTGAATATTTAGGAGGACGCTAGGGATTATGCTGGTTTATTAAAGTTATGGTGATGAGTTCTCTTCAAAGATCAATAACTTCAGTAACTCTACCTACAATTTGCTAGGTTTCCAATATTATGTATACATAGTTCCCTTTGTTGGGATGCCTTAAATTTAATTAGAAAATTGTTGATCATTGACAACACTTAACTATTCTTTGAACTTCTGAACTGAATACTTGAATACTCCCCAAAGATTAGTGCATCCACAGGTGGACTCATTCATGTCCATACAGGCCTGCATCTTTCTCGTTGTTTGTTTGTTTGTTTGTTTGTTTGTTTAGAATCATGTATGTTCCCTGCTCCTCATCTGACTCTCCAGTCAGTTGTAATCCTCACACATTTTTGTTCTAAATTCCTAAAGCCACAAAAACTGTCTGTTGTGTTTCAAATGTGTTGGCATATGACGATATTTATTGGTGATGCTTCTATGTGGGTTATCAGTTGATGACTACTAGATTTTTTCATTGATTCTTTTTTGCTTGTTCTCCACCTTAATATCAACCTTCATCTTAAAGTATTTCAAATTACAAGACTTAATTACTTGAAGCCATTTTTCATTGCTGCAAAGATACTACATTCATTTCATGTAGCATATTGCTGTGGCTTCTCAAGTACAAATTTCCATGTTACATTGTTCATAATCAATGCTAATAACAAATGTTAGCTTGTGTTGATTGAAATCATGACATCATATAGCTAAAGGCAGGACTGCCGACAGAAGAGTGAGCTTGACTTCTGCACATAGGGTCTGTTAGAAGTTCAGCACTTAACACCTGTGATAATCTGGAATACTAGATAAAATACACTTGTAGAAATATTCAGTGAGGGAACAGATGGAAGGGCTCATACATATGCTGTGACGTGAGATTCTTACATATTAGAAAGGGGAAAACATCAGAGTAGCAACACAGTTGCTAGCATGGTGGTCTCAAGGGAGACAATTAGAGGCAACTTGTCCTATGATGTGGAATTAGGCAGAAATGTAAAGAAATGTGTCTTCAAAGGACAAAACCAAGACGAGAAGTCAAGAAATTCCAAATCTTGTCAGCATCCATTTAGTCATTTTGTCCATAAAATTAGAAAGCATAGATCTACATGCTAGGCAATATTTTAGATGTGAGATAAATGGCTGACATGAATATATAGGCGACGTTATTTTTGCTACTAAAGGGTATTACAGAAATAATCAAACAGAAGGAATGTCAGCATCCCACATAATTGAGATGAGCATCATCAGGATTACAGAGCCAGGCAGACTAAATAAACTATAGGGTACATTAATGCAAAATAGCATGGGGATAGGAGAAATGTAAACTATCATTTATGTACAGAATAAAAAAGCAGAAAAATGAAAATGAAAACAAAAATTCAAAACAGAGAAGGTGACTTAACAGAAACTTAAAGAAGGATCTTTACCAGAGAGTCCAAACCTCGGCCCTCTGCACTGTCAGCCTGTTTCTATGTTGGACCTCATCTCCACACCATTATCCTAATTCATTAAGTCCTGAAGTTTTGACTCAATTCCAAGAATCTCATTGGTCTTGTTTCTTATCTTGACCTTTCCTCTTCTAGGCTTGTATAGAGTCTGTCCCCAAAGGTTCATGTGCTAGAAGCAATTTCTCCATATCACAGTATTGAGAGGAAATAGAAACTCTAAAGTTTCTTATCTGCCTGCCAGAGGCAAACGACTTTTGTTAGTTCATAACCACCACGGTCTACACAGTGAGGACCAGAACAGCCAGAGGTACACAGTGAGATCCAGTCCCCAAAACAAAACAAAATTCCAGGTGGCATTTAGGGCATCAAATCCCACTTTTAGGCAAGTTTAGCTCTCATGGTATGGGAGCAGACTAATTTTTGTGAAGCTGGATGTGACTGATTTCCAAAGGCACAATCGCCATCTTCGACTTTTATCATGAGATGCCACGTACTATGCTGTAGTGCAGCATGAAGCTCATGACAGTTGCTGGTACCATGGTATTGGAAGTCTAAAGTGTAGTATGATCTGTAAACTAACGCCTGTTTCCTTTATAAGGCACCAGCTGAATGTATCTTGCTATAGAAGCATAGAATGGACTAGATTAGCCCCAAGGATTCTTTACAGGAGAATGAATAGTTACAGTTAGTAATTTATCTTGGTATAACACTCATATTCGACCACCATATTGCAGCACCCATTTGCTCTTAACTGTAGTGTGTATAACGCCATTCACAAGACATTCTGAATTTTTTAATTCAGCCTCATTTTACAGCTTTAGCTGCTTTCAGTTGAGCCCTTGGCTCATGGAACAGGTCTAGTCTTCATATAGCATATCTTTATTCTGGGCATTCCCATGAATACTGACCTGCTACAAGAAAAGCATATCCTAGAGGGACTCTACTAAGGCCCATCAGTGAAAACAGATATCCTTCAAAGATACTGTGCAAATGTACTTCCTATCTCTTTTATGCTCAATGTGATCTCTATGGTGACTAGATTATACTGTGATTAAAAACCAGGACCATAGGAACATGACAATTTGTAGTTGGTTCACAAACATTTGTTGAAAATATTAATATTATATTTTCCATGTATTTGTCTGCAAATATATAAATACACATTTAAAATAATAATTTTTCTACAAATACCAATTGTGCTATTTCCAATGTTCTTATTTTATAATCAGTAATAAAATTTTTCTTCAAAAAACGTAATTGATGTGGGGCCAGGGAAGTGGTGGCACATGCCTTTAATCCCAGCACTTGGGAGGCAGAGGCAGGCGGATTTCTGAGTTCGAGGCCAGCCTGGTCTACAGAGTGAGTTCCAGGACAAATAAGGCTGCACAGAGAAACTCTGTCTCGACACCCCCCCCCCCCCGAAAAAAATGTAATTAACTATATTGGTGGTAAGTGATAGGCTTTTAATATATATATTTAATTAATTAATAGATGAACTAATGGCTGGAAAAATTGAATAATCAATAGTAGGCCTTCATTGAGATTTTCATAAAGCATATAAAAGATAATAAATCTATATTTCCATTTTATCTATACCAGTAAATCTTTTTTGCTTGAAGAATATGTCCTCACACTCTATTGATTGTTAAATTGTTCTTTTTTCCTCTCTCTACAACACCTATGAATATAATTGGTAAAAGTACTTATATAGCAACCTGCTGGAACATGTGTTCTTCATTGTGATGAATAATAATTCTAATATTTAAATAAAAAGCATTTCCTCATAACTAACTGACAACTTTACCAATTAAACTTATACCAAAAATGCATTCAATTCTGACAGAAGTTATCAAAGAATTAAACAAGGGAACTATTTTGTCTGACCATAGGTAAGACAATGAATATTTGAATACTTCCAGGGTGTCAGTAATTCCATTTAAATCGCAGAAAATTATTTTATCACTATTAATAAAGTGATTTTAAAGGTTGTGCCCTGCCACATGGTGACCTCCATATTAAAGGGGAAGAATAAAATCAGCTAACTGGAACCACAGAACCTCAAAGCCTACAAGTTTCAGATATTAAGACTGTGTGATATTGGTAAAAGAATAACAAATAGATCAAAGGAATAGGAGAGAAAGAGCTCAAAAATAGAAAGTCACATGAACATAGTCGAGAGGTACTTGACAAAAGATCAAAGACAAAAAGAAAAAAGAAAGGAAGGAAGGAAGGAAGGAAGGAAGGAAGGAAGAAAGAAAGAAAGAAAGAAAGAAAGAAAGAAAGAAAGAAAGAAAGAAAGAAAGAAAGAAAGAAAGAAAGAAAGAAAGACAGGCAATATGGTCTTCCCAGCAAATGATACTGGAAAAGTGGGCATTCATGTGCAAAATAAATCAGGGAATTTGGGAATTTGTTGGAAGGAGTTGTGAAAGGCAGACCTCTGAGCATGATGTGGAATTAGTATATGCATAGGCTCACAGCAACTATAATGTGTGCACAAGACCTGTACAAGAACAAGCTAATCAGAATTCTGGCATAGACATGAGAGGAATTTATGAGGCCCACTAACAGGGAAGAGCCTCTGAAAGAGCAAGGCACTGTCTTTAGAGAATGTGGCATTTCCTATCCACTCGTGCCCCAGTGGACCGGCACACATGCATGTGTGTATGAGTAGCACTCCTTGGATTCAGTGAGTTATTAACATCAAAAACTGAAAAAAGAAACCATGAAGCTTTGAGGGAGACAGGGTGGGAACATTCAGGGGACTTAGAGGGAGGCAACACTGAGTGAATATGATTGATCACTATACACTGTATAAATGCATGAACGTTCAAAGAATAAAAATGTATCATAAAATGATGTGGACATCTACAATTGCTTAACTACTTTTACTGTTAATTTATTTATTCATCTTATATCCTGCTCCCTACTCCCTTCCCATTTCCCCCTCACAAGGTCCTTACCCCCCATGCTGCTGTCCTCTTCTCTTCTGAGAGGGTAGAGACTTCCCTGGGTACCCTCCGCAACTCTCCCACATCAAAATTCTACAGAGCTAGAAACATACTCTCCCACTAAGGCTAGACAAGAAAACCTAGTTAGGGAATGGATTCCACAGATAGGAAATAGCTTTATGGACAGGGTCCAGTTGTTGGAGGACCTGCAATAAGATGGAACTTCAAATCTGCTACATATGTGCAGGGGAGAGAGCGGTGCTAACAATTTTTAATAGCATTAAACATATTCTAATATGACGCAGCAATTGTGTCCCCTGACATTTTCTCAAATGAATCAAATACTTATGTTCACTCAATAACCTGCACAGAAATATTTTAATTGCTGGGGTCTTGAAGTAACCAAGATATTCCTCAACAGATAAAATGATAAACAAACCATTGTGTATATCGAGCTTAAATAAGTATAAAGAAAACTTCTGTATGACTAAGGATAATATGAAGAGGTAGAACATTCTAGGAAATGTGAAACTATGGGTCTGTAAAACTGTGTTTGCCAGTGACTGTTAGTGGTGGCAGATGCCTTTAATCCCAGCACTTAGGAGGCAGAGGCAGGTGAACTTCTGAGTTTGAGGCCAGCCTGGTCTACAAAGTGAGCTCCAGGACAGCCAGGGCTATACAGAGAAACCCTGTCTTGGAAAAACCAAAATAAATAAATAAATAAATGATGAGAAAATGGAGGGTACATATTATTAATATAAAATAGTTACAGCATGGAAGCAGGCTTAACTCAGCCTGTATTTAGTTAATATTTTAGAGAGAAACGGGCATTATAATACTTATATAGTACTTATACTATTTATACTTCTACAACTTAAACTACTAAGTTAATCTACAAAGTATATTCATTATTGTGTAAATGTAGTATTAAAAGTCTAGTTTTATTAACTTGCTAAAAGCTATCTTTAAAGTCTGTTGACAGCACAATAGACATCAGCCTAAAATTAAATGCAATATGTACAAAATGAAAAAACAGCATTATATGAAGCAGGCAAGATTTATGGGCCATAAAAGGTTGATTATTTCATTATCCAAATAAACCAAGCACTAGCGATAGAGAATCTCTTCTTACATCATACACTGTTTCATATTCATAAGCCATTTCTCAGCGTGTACATCACAAGTGTTTCCACAACACTTGGATGGTGTTCATTTCAAGTATTCCTTAGAATTGTGCAAGTTGTTGCCTGGTCTAATCCTATTTCACTAGCAGGGAGTTCATTGACAACAAAGACTAAGACAATAGCAGTAGAATACACACTGATCCATGATCTCAGGATCCCTGGATCCCATAATTTTTCTCAGAGTAAATAATGAAATTTGAGTCATGCAGTTCATCAGAGCAGCAGCTCCCACCATTGAACGTTCATGGAAACATGCCAATACTCAAAACAGCACAGGGGTGCTTTCATAATCTGAGACTAGGGTCTGAGGTGGACAAAGCATTTTGTTGGTTCTGTAAGAAACCTTTATTTAGTGATCAGTCAGATGGTGTCCAGACTCTAACTGTCACAGAGTTTGAGCCCATTAGATCAATGAGCCCAAATATATGCTCCAAAGATACTGACATTTGGCTAAGGTGACAAATTTGTGTGGTAAATATAACTGCATAGGAGGAAGGTTTCTGTCTGCTGTAACCCAAACTTTGATAATATAAATATAGCTGGAATCATTTGCTCAGGCAACGTTGAAGGTCAGTTATATAAATGGATAAGTTCCATAGTTTCCTCTTTGTGCTGTATTTGAATGGCTCAGCAGAAGGGGTAGGGAGCCACTCTAGAAGGTCTTTAGGACTCTACTGGCAAATGGAACTGGTGGGTATAAGTTGAACTCCACAGGGATCACTGAATGTATTATGTGTAAGAATCTGGGCCAAGTTAGAGAGACACGAAGCCCGGAGGCATTAGTCAGGATCCTGTCCATTGATGTCTGAGGTTAGACATAGCTCTCACAGTAGTGGAGGTGGCCTCATTGATGTCTGAGGTTAGACATAGCTCTCACAGTAGTGGAGGAGGCCACAGGGGGCAGGGAGTGAGAATGGAGAGACTTTCCAGTTCTGTCTGCCATTTAAAGTGCTGAGAATGAATGTCTGCACAATGACTATGAAATAGTCCTGTAACCCAAACATCAGCCTATGACCTCACTTAACACTTAATAGACACTTGTACTGAAGAGGATTGTCGGGTCCTGCTCAGATAGGTCAAGCCAAAGACTAATTTCTCATTCTTAGATAAAAATAACACAAACCAGTTAGAGAAACTTGAGATGTCGAAGTGACAAACCTAACAGTATTCAAAACAAGTGATAAATGACTTCTGGCTGATTAAACATGCTTGTTAATGTATAAGCTAGCAAATTGATCCTCTTTATGAGAATTAATTCCACTCTACAAAGGTTAAACCTAAACAGACTGAAGAGCATGATGTAGCTGAGCAGGTGGTCATTGTATTTTTTAAAAACTGTAATAGCTTTAATTAGAATGGTTCAATTCCCTCACTCATTGCTTTTATATGCTCCTTCGATACAATATTCCAGCAGGTCCAGGAGATAAAAGGAACAGGAACCATTAGTAAGTTGTTCCTGGGGCCACAGCTGCAATTTAAACTTTGAATTCAGGGCTTTTCCATGAACATGGAGCTGGGGAAATTTTTATTGTCATAGAATTTAGTGATTGGGAAAGATACAAGAAACATAGGAATATCTGTCCCCAGGAAGTGAATAAGTATATTGGGGCAAGCATTACACTTTGTTTAAATACTGTTTAACTTTTTGCAAACTCTTTAGTGACTTTAGAACTTTACTTTTGTGAAGGAAAACTATCTCCTAGAATAAGGACAAAGAACATAGATAACGTATAGACAAAAGTGGAAATAGCAGAGCCTATCTTAAGTATGAAAAAGAACACTATATGAAAAACAGAGTCAGCATCAAATAAAATCAGACAAAAGAGCTTGGCCAAAACATATATTTGATCTACTTTAAGACAAAGTCATCCTTGATATAATAGTACTAAGCTCTTGGCCACGAATGATTTTTATCTTACAGGCAAATCTACACTGCCTGCCTTCCAAACATACTTTCTCATTATTTGTGCTGAAAATTTCAGCACTTCAATAACTTTTACTTATCATGAGATGATCATATATGATTATCTAAAACATTAGTAGTATTAATTATATGATTTCCAATGATACTTTACATCATAATCAACAAGTATATAACACTAATCATAATACTATTGCAGATATCACTGCATATCTGTAAAATAGCAAAACACTAGTTAAAATACCTACACTGCTCAATTACTTTTCATTGAAATATTTCCCCTTAGGAATCCACACACTGCTTCATAAATACCAATTTATTTTTAAAGAACACACAAACAAATTTTCTCTAGAGAGGCAGCACATGGGGGTGAAACTGCCTTGATCAGAATTCTCAAACTAAGATGCTTTTTCTAGTGCTGGCCCTGTCTACTGCAGGTGAGGACAAAGAGCTGACCCTTCAAGATGCAGATCTAACCAGGTCAGCAGGCAGGGGCTTCCAGCTCATTGGGAGTTCAAGAGGAGCCCCTAGAAGGAAAATCTTCAAAGCAAAATTTTGAACTTTTAAAGTAAAAGCTAATTAGCCTCTTTAAGTTAGTTAAAATCCAAGAAAAGAATTGTTCATCGTGTGTTGCTATCCATACAGTGAAACAGAGAGTTTCCAGGAACTTGTTAAAAAGATTTTGAACTTCTTCGAGGTACATACAGTGTATAAGTCTTATCTAAGTGAGTTTATTGAAAATTTAAATAATATTCAGTTGTCAAAGCACTGATATTAGCCTGGATATTTGTTGGGGACATGGTAATGATTTCAACTGAGTGTACATAACATCATCATCAACAACAACATGATTGGTGAGGTGCACTGAGGAGACATGGGTGGGAGATTGTAAGCTGATCATTGATGAGTTAGCATAGATAGAACTGAAAAACAGAAATCAGAATCTGAACCTATTTTCCATAAAAACGGGTTCCTGGGAAACTTCCTCTAAAGATTGTACTGTGGGGATAACTGGTAGATGAAAGTGAGTGAAACTCACAATATAGGACTACTAATGAAGAAATATGTAAAAGCATCATGGCATTAATGCAAATATCATCGTATTCCCATGAATAAATCTGAGTGATATGAAAATCTTAATATACTTGAGGATAGAAATAACCCAGCTGTGCCCACAGGAACCAGAATGCTTGTGTAAGATCCACAGACATGCTTATTAAGTTGGTAACATGTCTCTTCTTATTAGAGCTGGGACGTTTGTCCTCTAGTTCTTGATCCTATGGTATAAACACAAATTGAAATTGAAACTGGAGAGGAGGCTTTGAAAAAGAATGTCATAAATACCTCATATTGTCATTTGCAAATTTCTAAATGAAGTGTTTTGGATATGAAAGCAAAATTTAGTACTGCTAAATTTTTCAGAGAATATAAATCTTCTGTGTCCTTGACTCGCGCCATGCCAGGCTCAGAGGCTCAGTAAGAAATGCTCTGAGGTCCACTCTTATTCCATATGACACCAGTAAACTCTTTAGGACAAAGAAGACAGAATATGATAGAAACCTTCAAGCCTTATGATCCCTCATTCTGTGCTTATTCTGAGAAGCAACATGTCAGCAACTAATAGGGAACTGAAACAAGTCATAGGAGCCACAAGCAGACTGGCATTCTTGCTCTTAAACATCCTGTGGTTCCATTTGGGTTGATGCTTCCCATAGTAGGAAGGGCAATGGAGTCTGTTCTAAGAAATACCTTTCTTCTCGCTTCCTCCCACTTTCTTAATGTGTGCTTTCTTTTTGCCTAGTACTGAAAAATGTCAAATCAAAACAAAGACTCTTCTAGGTTAGTGTTCCACACAAACAAGTCATTACAGTGGTCGTAGAGTTTCCTGGTACTGACAACATATTCACGGGAGATTGTGCTGTGGGCTACCTCTCTCCTTTCTGCATGAAATTTCAGAGCGGTGAAACAATTTGCGCAGGACAGGGACTATTAATCATAGTTTTACAACTGAACAGATAGGTCTTGGCAATTGTCACATCAGGGATTAAAACTGAGTGCCTGAAAGTTTTAATTGGTGACAGTCCCTGAATCAAAGATGAAAAAAATGTCATGAGTGCAGACAGCTTTGAATAAGAAACAAGGGCATGCCTTTGAGTTGAGCTCATTTTTACTCTTGATTTAGCTACTGCTTAGGTGTGAGAGAAAGGCAATTGACGTGAGCTCTAAGGGTCATAGTTTTGTTCCCTATAAACTGGGGGATGGTTAGGACAAAGTATCAGGTAAGATTTAAGAAGACACAATACTGATAAGCATTGGGTCAAGTAGAAGTTAGCCCCTAATTAAGATAATGTTTATTAATATGATAATTAAAGAGAACCAGCAAAACCTTGAGAACTATTATAGACTAGATACAGTGTGACACCTTCACTACAGGATTTGGGATTTGGAAGATTCTAAGTTAAAAGTAAAATACGTAAGACTAATATAATAGAGTGATAACATCTCATTTGCCTCTCTGACACAGGAAAAAATTTGCTGCCTGTGGTAATAAGGCCATGTAATAAGGTGTCTCTGTGTGAAAGCTTTCACATAAAATTCCTAAGTAGATAGAAAAGTATCACTAGGCCAGTCTTCCTTTTATCTCTTCTGATTTCAAATTCTACAATTTCTCTACTTGTGTCTACCATGCTGGAACCTAAAGCCAGGGTGTCCTGCTTATAGCTATGACTCCAATTTGGAAATTATGAAGAATTGCTTAATAGAAATACATAACCCTACTTAAAGGCAACATATACTTTTCTAAAAGGCTCCTGGTAGAATACATTATTTTAGATAATTCAGTTTTTGTGAATTACTTTGTGAATATTAAGAAGTATATACCTTAAAGACTTTTGTGATAACTTTTTAATTTATATATTAATAAAAGTCCTAAGTACTTGAATTCCCAGAAGGTCTATTTATGAACAGTCATGCTAACCCAGAGATAAGACAGTAAAAAGAGCATCTTGGTAATTGTCAATTGGGGGAGGGTATAGCTGGGAATGCTATGCTGGGAAATGACACAGGAGAGCCAGAACTAGTGTGGCCTGAATGAAGTGCACTCCAATCGCCTTTTGGGTGTTTCCTTCTGTATCTCATCAGAAGTAAGTCTCTCACTTTCAAAACCATTATGTCTCTCGATTCAATTTTGAATTGCACTTCATTACATCAACATTTTCAAGGTAATTTCTGCCTAGAAGGTAATTTCTGTCCCTGAGATTTCAGGTGTGCCCAACAAACATGATAAAAGACAGAGTGTGAGGGAGCTTGGCATGGGATTATCCAATGGGACTCTCTTGTCCTTTCTGCAGTCAGCATGAGACAGAAAGAGTGTCTTAGCAGTAGCACTGAGAACTCTTTTGCCTTTCACAAGTCCATAGAACAGGACTGAATCTAAGCTGGATTCTCAGTTGCTATACCCACAAAAGTTACCATCAACCCGGAGAATCATGATATTGAGGGTAAATGATTGCTGCTGTAACTCAGTAAGTTTTAAAGCAGGTGTTCACACAGCACTATTGTGTCAATAGCTCAGTACAGAAAGCAGGCTATAAGTTTCTTTTCCTCCATCATAGTTTATATAAATGACAGTCAATTTCGCTATTCATCAATTGCTGGAATGTAATCCAGGTATTGATCAGTGGTATTCCACAGATGGGTAAAGGGGAAGATTTCAGTACATCAGAAGACAACTGTCCAACAGGACAAAGAATAATAAAAATAGGAACAATTTGTTGTTATAGATATTGACTTGAAAATATGTAATTGATGTAATAATGAAGTTAGGATTATTAAATAAATCTAAGAGAGAAATTGTGTCCTAGAAGAGGTTATTTCTATATTGAGTCTTATGAGATCATAAACTCAGATATTCAGAAATGTCAGGTAAATATAGAATAAGATTTGCTAGGACACTAATGCTACATAGCACACATTCCCTATAGAAAAAGCTGCATTTTATCTTTGGTAATTTGTAATTAGGATTAATCAAAAACTTTAAAGTGCTTATCTTCTACTTTTCAAAGAAATTTAGTATATTCTTCCAAACTTGCTCCTTTGGAATTTTTGTACAGATATTTAATCTATTTCTTCATTCTTGGCAGCCAAAATGCATAATGATAATAACAATAATAATAATAATAATAATAATAATAATAATAATAATAATAATAATAAATAATAATGGCCATAGTCAATATTTGAACCTTGGCTTCCCAGTTTTCAAAAGTGGGAGAGAGCTTGTGAAGCAGGCCATGTGAGTAATTTCCATTTGTAGATGATGGAATACAATAACTTAGTCACTTAACTATATAAGTACTTTTATTGCTGTCGAAATCAAAGCAGTTTTGATAGCTAATAATGACCACTTTAAATGCTCTCAAGAAACTTGATGAGAATCTATTTCATAACTTACCTATCTTCTTAAATATACTGTATTAATGTAGGATGGAGTGGAAATAATACTTTAGGTTTTTCACATATATAATCCTGCATACCATGCTATTCTGTAATGCATCAATGTCTAAGTGATTATAGTTATAGATTGAGTTATGCCCCGTGCATTAAATAGTGTTTGGTATATAATATAACCCAGTGTTTCCTTATCAGAGTTACTCAGAAAAAAGACGTGTGGTTCTAAGGCTTCTAGTTTCATTTTCTGTAGGTTTTGAGTAGGGTCTAAGCTTTGTGTTTCAACCACATCTATATATTGGGCTCATAGATTTCCAATCCTGTGTAGAAAACAGTTTTGATAGCCTTTCAATGGAAATAACAAAAGAAATAGAGTATTCAATACTTTCATTTTCATATGTATGTTCTTTTTTCCTGATTATCTTCCTGGCTTGAGAGCTTCTGGAAAATAATAAGAGTATGTCTATTGTCAGGGAAATAATAAAACACTTTCTGTTTCTATTTTCTCTTTTTCTTTTTGTTAAAATTTCTTTTTAGTTTCAGGAGTTTTCTTCTGATAGTATACTCTTGAATGTTTTAAAGAAACTAGGGTTTCACTTACATCCTTCAAGGACATGAATTTCATTTTTATTCTTTCTATTTCATTGATTTTTTTTACAGTAAAAAGTCTCACCTACTCTTGTTATTTTACTCCATTAATAATCTCTGTAAATCCTTCAAGCATCATTAGAATGTACCATACAGAATTTTGACCTCTACTACAAATGCAAAGATATGATTAGTTCTATTAAAAATTGAACAAATCACACAGCTCTATTGTCCACCTTACTTGAGAATGATGATTTTTGCTAGCTAGTTGACTCGTTCAATCGCAGTGCAATTCTAGTGTACTAGAAGGTTTTCAACGGTTGATTGATTTGGATTTAGACAGCATTTTTCCTTATAAACAAATGGTAGTATAATATATAGTGGTTCAATTTATCATCATATGTTGCATGTTATTTCCAGGCTATTTTGGCATAGCTATGAATCATCTATTAATTTACCTATTCATGCAGCAACACAAAATGCTTTTGGGTGACTGTCTACTAACATGCTTGAGTATCTTTAGCATATTCTAAAAAGCTTAAGAGATACCCCATTACTGTTAAAATGGCCTTGCACCTTCTCTGGGAATACATGTTTTTAATCACTGTTACTATTCTCTATAGCTTGATAACATTCTTACTTGGGTTTAGCCCTGTCTTATGCTTTTATGCTAATATTATTTATCCACAGGTGTTTAGAAGCAAGTGTGTCAAGTTTAATTACCAGTTTCACACAGACCTCAAACACTGTGTTCCAAATGATAGTAAATTTCAATTTCCTCCCTTTCAGAGACATAAATGAAGATGAAAACAGCATCATTCTCATCTTTAGAGAAACTGTTTCAGAATGCTTATATACAGTATTATCACATATATTGTCCAATTTATAGAAATTATTAGAATATCAGTGTGTACAATGAATGCTTCATGTTATTAAGACAACAGATAGGTTTGGATATAATAGTCTATAAAGTCATGAGGACTCTTCTTCAATGTACTTGACAATTCACTGGAATCAGCAAATGACAATGAATGCAATAGATAGATGAAAATGGATTATCTTACGAACTATGAAAGACAAAGAACAGAGGAAGAAGTAATTCTAAGTAATTAGTTTATCATTAGATAAAAATAATATATAGATAAAGAATAATATAACCCAGAGAAGGCAGTATTTGTGCTATGACAGGAAGAAAACTCAGTCTTGAGAAAGGCTAGGAGAGAATTTCAGATATTGAGAGCTTCCTAAACAAAGACTATAGGAACCACAATAATTTGTCCTTTTTTAAAAAAATGCATGATCCACATCACCAGCACCTAAGGGATAAAGTTGAAAGTCATTAAGGTTAGAAAGATTAGTTCCACAGGCATTTGTAGGATGTGTAAAGATTTTAGTTTAAGGAAATTGGAAAGGTCAAGAAAATTTTAAGTTCTAAGAAGGGTCATGCATGTTCTGATCAACATGAATGAAGTCGGGTTCACGGTGAAGCAAGATTGGAAGAAATACAAATTAAAAGGAACCAGTAACTTGACAGGTTAGGTAACAGATGGGTGCTGCCAGATTTAGGGTTTGGGAATTAGAATGCAGAGGTGTTGGCAGTTTTGAAATAGATCTTAAAGGTTGGGCTTTGGTGGATTTACAGTAAGGAATATGAAATAGAGGTCTTAAATCTGATGCCTGCACCTCATATATTATTATCCAAAGAAGCCATTTTCATGAACTAAAGCTCTATTTACTGATTTTTGACAGATTTCATATGTGTTATATATGTGAATCATCGTTTATTTTTTTCTGATTAGAAACTGACTTAATTGGACATGTTAATTTTTCTGGTAATTTTCTTAATAACTTGCAATTTCAGAATTTTTCATAGTATTTTATGTGTAAATAATGTTATTAAGCATTTTAAATTACCTTAAGAAAGACAATATGTTATTTTTATTTTAATAGCATACCTTTATATAATATATCATATGCACTACACCATGGTTCCTGTCAAACCATAAGTCATACAGCCCATTCAACCACAAAAACAAATTCTTAGTCTCTCATTAATATCACTCAAAAATTCATTTTCATAACTTTGGGTCAGTGACTATATGTGCTATGACAAATCCTACTCACTTCAACTCAACTGTCTATCCTCAGGGTCATTTCCAATAGGATTTTTATAACAAATTCTCTCTTTCTTGAGCTATTCTAAAATATAAGGTAGCATTAAAATCCCTGAAGTTCTGGTAAGCAATCATGTTTATGGACATAAGATCTATATGAGACCTGATAATTTGTGACTTTTAGTTTGAATAACACCAGTAACCAAAAAATGCAAGGGAATTAAAAGATGGATCAATAGATCACTATGGTAAGATTCTTCCAATTTGAACATGTCAGATTAACAAAGAACACATTGTGACTTGTGCATTTCCATCATTAATCAAGAGATACCGTAAAGAAGATTACTTAAGTAAAGTCCTCTCTCTTTCAGGTGTGGAATCAGAGCTTCCTTGAACACTACTCCTTGGAGCCTAATCTACATTGCAACTCATTGGCCTATCAGACAAAATTTAATGATCTGGTGATGCATTCACACATTTTTCCTCCCAACATCCTCAAGTGAACATCGGGATACCATGACAATGTGTCAAAGGAAACATAGAGGCAGGAAGAGAGACTGTGTGCAGTATTAAAGTCATAGTCTAAAACTGTTTCTTATTTAGGGGAGATTCTGATCATCATAATGTATCCACAAAACTTCCAGTCAAATAAAAGAAAAACAAAAGGCATGCAGTGGGAGGCAATGTGGTCTGCTATAACAGCGAGGTGAATGGTAAGCTGAAGCCAAAATTTCATTTATTATTATGTTAAAAATAAAACTATGAAAGTGTCCCTCCTTCCAGTTTATCTTACTGCATATATCTGCATAATAACTCTGTGTGGTCTTAATTCCCAAAGTATCTGAGAAGCTCAATTACCATGATAAAGAAGAAGTGTAATACTATTTGTGCAATCCCCACTTCTATCTGGCTAAGGATCCTGGAAAAAGCACACTCACACAAAATCCCCAGCTATTTAAAATTTCTTTTGTTTTCACACACTGTAAGTTTGTGATAAAGTGTTATTACTGAACACCCAGCAGTTGATTCACTAACTCTTCAAATGTCAGTAGGAGCACACAGGAGGAAAAATTGAATTACATAATTTCATCCCTTGAACTAATTATTCTCAGTCCTGCTCCTCTGAATAGGACCTGATGCAAACTAACAAGTGCCATGTTTATTTTTCCTAGCAGGAAAGCAGTTCTGTGATGTGATTACAATGGCATCATGTTGTTTCTTATAGAATGTATTCATGCATCTGACCTGCAAGAACAAGTAATTGGCTATACCCATTAACTGTGAAAAAAAAAAAACAACTTTTAGCTAGGCAGGCAATTTCCATAGAAATTATATAGTAAGTTGCAATTAAACATGAACTAAACTGGTATATCTTTACTGCTGATACTGCAGAATCTTCACCTGTCTTTACTGTCTAAATTTAGGTAAATACTAGGTTTAATTTTGAAACTCTTGTAGTTGCTCTTGATGCTTCCAAACCTTTAGCCTATTAGATAGTCTGGGAAGATCTGTAGTGGTTTTCACATTGATTATTCAAGAAAAATTCAAACTGCGATGACCTGTGAGAATTTCAATACATTTTGTCAGATTTGTTGTTGTTCTTGTTGATGATGATGATTTTTGTTAAGAGTATTTAATAATGGAATGAACAAAATCACCTAGCCTTAATTTTCATTAGGAATTGCTTACTCTTCATTAGATATTGCTCTGGTTGTGCCCATTTTATTCATAATCAAACTATTACTGAAGTTGTACTTCAAAAAATGTCAATGTCATAATCTTTATATCATAATTAAGAACATTTTTTCCAACCTTACATATAATACAGCTAACACTTTATAACCATGATAGCCACAGTACAAGAGAATGTAGACCAAATGAGAATGAAGACTTGGAGTGTGTGAATTGTTTATGAAGGGCTCTTTGGTGAAAAACCCGATATTTATCTGCTCTTCTATCACTACAAGAGTAACCTAAAAATGACAGAAAAATAATTTTCACAAAGGCCGTGATTCCACGAACAGGATGTGAGCATAATGAGTTCTAATAAGGACCCTTGCCTGAGCTGCAGATAACCAATTTCCCACTGCCCCAAGAGGACCATCTAGCACAATAAGATATCCTTACAAAGGCCACTAATCTGAATTTTGAAGAGTTACCTTAAGAAGCAAGTCATCTCCCAAATGTCATACCTTCATACATCACAGCTGGATGCAGAATCATCCAGATCACTGAATATTTACCACAATATTTGTCATGTACATGAATAAAAATCTAAAATCATGCCTTAAAAGAGACATAGCTGACATAGTTCTCCAATCTGAAATCCTGCTAAATAGCATATAAAATAGGCAGGATATGAAATGACTAAGATACAGCCCATCTCTTTTAGAAATTAACTCTCACGGTGTGGGACTGAAATTCAATGTTCATCTCATGTGGTGTTCACAGTGGAATTGATAAGGTGTGGGGGAACGGAAGGCATCACCCGTGGCATCAAGTACAAGGAAGAGTGTACATAGGATCTAGGATGAGTTTGAGAGCATAGCAACACATGCACACCCATTCCTACCAGACAGATGTACTCACATCATACTGAACAGTCTGCCAAACATCCTTTTGTCTGTCTCTTCTGGGAAAGAGACAACACTTACCCAACACATACATAGAACTGTAAGTTTAAGACTTTAAACTCAGTAAGGAAAGACAAATTAAAAACCAAGTAATAGACTTAGATGGAAACGCCTCAGAGAATGATGAACTATACAAATGGCAAATGATTAAGCCCATGAAAACATGCTTGCCATCATTAGACTGGAAGGAAATGCAAATAAAGACTACAAAGAGATACCATATCAAGGCCGACAGAATCAACATTAACTAATTAGGTCAGTGGGTTGACATTAAGGTAGAGAAATGGCAGCATCCCTGCTCTTCTGGTGGTATGGAAAATTATATAGTCATTTTGAAAAATGGCTATCAAATCATTAAACGCAGAGTTATATCAGGTCCATAAATTTCAATCATGAGTATATATACGAAAGAAAATGAAAAAAAGTCCAAACAAAAAACTTATATTGTACACACATTTATAGAGTAGAAATATTTAAATATATAGAACAGAATTATTTATGTGATCAAAAGGTGAGGCTAATCTAAGTACTCATGCATTCGTAAACAGAAATAATATATGTTATATTTATACAATAGAATACTAATTGGTCATGGAAAGGAATAAAGTTGTACTCTATGCGACAAGGAGGAACTTTGAAATATTATGCTAATGAAATAAGCAGAAACAGGCAAATGGAATTCTGTAATTTTGTGTAAGTGAAATGTCTTAAGCAGGGAAATATACAGAGATAGGAAACAGATAAATGGTAGCTTAGAGCTGGCAGGGTTGGCAGCAGAGGAGGAGAACAATAAGGTCAGGCTAAAGGACAGGGAGTTTCTTTGTAGGTAGTCAGGATGCTTTAAAATTAAATGTTCTGTATACATATATATCTATATATACACATGTGTATATGTGTATATATGTGTTTGTGTGTGTGTGTGTTCAGGCAACTATGATTACACAGAAAACCATTGAAGGATATATTTCAAAAGGAAAATATGTACTCTATTAATTATCTGCTATATGTGTATATATACATAAATATGTATGTGTGTGTGTGTGTGTGTGTGCGCGCACACACACACACACAGGCAACTATGTTTACAGAAAGCCATTGAAGGTTATACTTCAAAAGGAAAACATATACTCTACTAATTATCTGTTAAAACATGAGAGTTACAATAAAAGTTCAAAACCTTACTACATAAAATATAGAAATAATTACACCTAAGAATCTTGAACAGTAAATTAAAAGGATAAAAATAATGTAAAGCTGTATCCAGAAATAATTTGCAGCCTGAAATTGGAAAAATGGCATACACTAGTGATGTTAACCCCTAAGAGCTAAGATTAAAATGACAGCATGTAATTGAGTCTTAGTCTTGTTACAGTCAAACTTCCCCTGGTCTAACATGTGGTCTGAGTGTTTCTTGATAACATCATCATGAAGTACACTATGTGCAACTTTCTAGTGCTGTCAGCATTTCTTGTCAGCCACATATGGTCAGTTCACCTTGCTTAGATTGTTAGAACTAATTAAAGCATATCCTTAGATTGCCTATTTTATGTTAGTAGTTAATCTCCAGGCTCTATCTTTTCCTTCCAGTCCTTCTCCCCTCTTCCTCCTCCTCCCCTTCCTACCCTACTCATATAAGAAAAAAAATAGATTAAAAAATATCCAGGATACATGAAGATCATTGACAGAAACTCTAGTTTTCAAAAGAGGGAGAACGATTTAGACATCAGAACACAGTAGATGTCAAAGTAAATATTTTTGTAGTGAAACAAACCCTACCTCCAATACAAATAGGATGTCCATAACCAGCTGGAACTAGCAATAAATACTGGCCTGAAGTATAAATTTACCTCTCATAACCCATATAGAAATTTAGCAGAATGTTTTAGATGCTAGAACTTTGCCTGTTACAACCATGATTTCAGCTATAGGAAGTAGTCAAGAAGAGAACTTACAGAGAAATGGAGGCAGGTGATTTAAAGTCACGTTCCTGACTTAATTTAGCCTTAGATCTTATGTCTCTGTCATCCATAGTATTGTGATTAGAATCCTTCATATCCATTTGGTAGTAGTGAAGAATCTGCAGTATAAACTTACCTAACACATCCTTTATCTGAGTATATTCATTAAATTGCCTGAGGGTGGGGTAGTCTTTGACAATGAGGGCAATTATAGATAAAAATGAAATTTGACTATTCCATAGACAGAGGCAGTGATGTTGTAAATTCAGGCAAGCTCCATTCATATTAGGCATCACGTGTAATAATGGAAGGATAACTGTTAGGCTAATGCATTCCACAATTACTGTTGCCCATTTATGACCAAGAAAACAAAATAAATGAGCCAATATGTATAGCGCTTCACGGAACTCCCTGATTTTACATAGACAGTTGAGTGACTCAACATATCTACTTGGTCTATTGTACTTGCACAAGAAGAGTACCTAGTGCACTGTGTGCTTCATTAAAAATTATAGGACCAAGCTTAAGGAAAGACAGATAAAAAGTCATATCAACTTTGAATTATCAATTTTGCTTCTAGAATAAAAAAGATTGCTTCCTTTTGAAAAATACCTAGAAGTTGATGACAGTGTGCAAAGATACATATACTTCTTCAAAACTGAGTTTTAGCAATCTAAGAATTGATACAGAAAACAAATGAGCATAATCTTAATTAATAACATATTAATATTAAAATTGGAATACCTAATTTAATTTATAATATAAAAAACTGTATAGTTCATCTTATTTCATAATTGTTTAATAAATTGAAATGGCACAAAGGGAAGGTATAATGCTGTATAAAGACATTAAAACTATTAAAATAAAACTCTTGTCAATAAAGAAGTAAATTTCAGTCTATGGTAGACATGATGTATTCATGCTTCTGAAATCCTACCATTGCTCTCCTACTAGTATGTAAGCCACACTGATAATATGTTTCTCCTGTATCAGTGATATTTATAAAAGAGAGGAAAGGATTGCTTTAACAGTTAAAGTTCAAGGCCAACTGGTTATGTTAGCATGATTTTGAGTACATTGGGCTACACAAAATATATCTTCATAATCTGGAGTCTGAAAAGCCCAAGATAAAGGTGTCAGTTGGCTTGGTTCCCACCTGTACTGGCTAGTTTTGTGTCAACTTGACACAGCTGGGGTTATCACAGAGAAAGGAGCTTCAGTTGAGGAAATGCCTCCATGAGATCCAACTCTAAGGCATTTTCTCAATTAGTGATTAAGGGGGAAAGGCCCCTTGTGGGTGGGACCATCTCTGGGCTGGTAGTCTTGGGTTCTATAAGAGAGCAGGCTGAGCAAGCCAGGGGAGGCAAGCCAGTAAAGAACATCCCTCCATGGCCTCTGCATCGGCTCCTGCTTTCTGACCTGCTTGAGTTTCAGTCCTGACTTCCTTGGTGATGAACAGCAGTATGGAAGTGTAAGCCAAATAAACCCTTTCCTCCCCAACTTGCTTCTTGGTCATGATGTTTGTGCAGGAATAGAAACCCTGACTAAGACACCACCGAAGATTCCCTCTAACCTTATTTTGAAGATGGCTCTTCTATGTGTCTAGATGTGCCCTCTTCTTGGTGGGCTGACATGAGAAAGGGGAATGGACAATGGATCTTCAACTTTTAGGACATATTGGACACAACTCTTATACCTTTTACTTGATTTATTTTTATATACATTCAGTTTTAATTTCTGGCTCTCTGTAGTCCTGTGCCAACACAGTAACATCTTTGTACCAAAGCTTACATACATACATCTACAGATGCTAGGATATGAAATGTATCCTAGTATAAAGGAATATGATACTAGGAGACAAAAACATGCAAGATGGCCATGCCAAATAATTGCCAGAGTCTTTTTTACATAATCTGAATTTTTAAATAAGTAATAATTTATCAATCTTACTATTAATAGACCTATAAATGATCTGAGTGATCATATCTGTATGGGTTGTTCAACTGTGTTATACTGTAAGAGATTCTAAAGTAATTGCACACACATCCAAAGGATCTGTCACTTGAATTAAGGACCAGGTATGACTGTTTGTCCCACAATAAGCAAGTTCCTTTGTAAACTTACATGCTGTTTTATTTAGCCTTCCTTAACTTTTACATTAAAGTTAAATTTAACTTTTAAATTTTAAATAAAACGAACTCTACCTTCCTTAACTTTGTCTGAACACAGGCACATTGAGAGTTAAGGCTCCCACATAGAAATTCTGAGAGACCACAGTTTAGTTTGTTACGGTGATATATGAAGTAGAAAGGAATCAGGAGCCTCAATGGATAGCTTACAAAATATTCTGATAGAGAGTTAGATAGGGGGTTTTCTGCCCATTCTTACGTTTGCAACTCAGCAGAGACAAAGAAAAACATCCAAATGTATGCCCCGAGCTGAAGAACGAGTGATCTGTGTGCGTATGCCTCTTCTCATCTAGCTGGGATGTGAAGCAGAACCAGCGGGGTATGAGCAGCACAGCACAAAGTTAATGTAAAATGCTGCACGAATGGATAGCATCCTTCTGCCACGGCCCTAATTTTTGTCTGTGTTTCTAGTGATTACTGCCAATAACATCCCTGTGTAGCATCAGGCCGTCATTATGCTGATTCCTCCACAATTCATGAGAATTATGAAGGGACATTTACCGCTGTAAACATTTTGTGGATGCAACGCAAAATGGGTAAAGAGAGACTGAATGAAATGTTTTAATAATGTGTCGTTTATTTATTTATTTTTTTTACTTCTGTTTGCCTTTCCTTAATCTTTGCAACTCAGTTTCAGACTTCTCCTGAGGGCTGGAAGAGACTTGGTTTATTTGTTTTTTGTTTTTTTGTTTTTTTGTTTTTTTTTTTGTTTGTTTCGTTTTGTTTTGTTTTTGGCACTGGGTGGGGGTGGGGTTGCGTGTTTGTTTTTTTCTTTATTTCCTGGCACATTCAAACTATGCCTTGCTGTTTTGAATATGTTTCTCTTCTAATTCTCATAGTCAGGGAAACCTATGAGGGAGCAATTATCATTCTTTTAAAGGTGAAGGAATTGAGGATTACCCACCTGGCTCAGATGAGATAAGCCACACATCAAAGTGCTTAGCATTGAAATGGCTTTGTACTAAAGATAAAATCTAATTGTGCTGTTGGCTGAGCACTCAGAAACTGGACCAGCTTTCCAATCCAGCCTGGTATTTCTCTGTAGCAACAATCTTTACCTGTGACCTTATTTTTTCACGCATTTCTTTCTCTCCTTTGAGAGTTTTTTTTCTCCCCCCACCCACCATTTGGGAATATTCTATACTGAAGTCTTATTTTTTTATCATATACTCATCAGATCCTTTGCCTCTCTGCCTTTCCATCTATCATTTTGGCTTTTTAGTTATTTCAAATGTCTTAGCTTTTGACCCAACAATTCTTGGAAGCCTGGGCTTGCGTGGTGTCTTCCATTCTGAGCCCACACATTATTTGATAAAATGTTCAACACAGAGATGCTCTCCGACATTGGTTGCTGGTTTACTCTAAGCACAGTGGTTCCATTTGTACATCTAAGACTACAACTGGTTAGCTTGGCACATCTATGAGCATTTTTATTAAGAGGCATTCTTTTGTCAGAAAGTAAGGTGGTAAATTAAGCATTTTCATCATAGAAAACAGATTTTTAGCAACTAGTTACCTTTGTTATTTGGAGGGGAGAGACGTTTTTGCTCTATAGCCCAGGTAAGGCCCATACTCTAAACCTTCTCGCGCAGATTCTCAAGAGCAGAGATGACACGTATTTGCCAGCATAGCCAGCCTTTGTGTCCTTGGAACTGCTCTTCTCCAAACTCCCTTCTGTTATTTTTCCACATCTGTCTTTCTTGTTCTAAAGCCTGCTTGTTCAAGAGTCTACTGCTGAACACTTGAAATATTATATGAAACAACATCTGAAAGAATATAGAAAGTAGTTCTGGAAATAAATTTTCTTTGAGATATATATTTGGTGTATATATATGTAGGACACACATAATATCTGTGTGTGTGTGTGTGTGTGTGCTACAATTTGTAACAATGGTAGCCAGCATATATGATGATGGTCCCAAAATTATAATGAAACTTAAGAACTCCTACCACCTAATGACATCACAGCTACACTGACATAACACGGGGGCACTTTAGTCACATGTTTATGCTGCTTCTGGCTTAAACAAACCGACTGCACTGCTAATCATAGACAAGAATACTAAGATTATATAAATCGTATTCATGATAATGATAATAATGGATTTCCTTACTTAAGAAGTCAGTGTATTTCTTGCAGTCATGTTAGAGTGTATTCTTTCTTCTAAAAGGTTCATAGTTGACAAGAGAGCAAATCAGCACCAACCTCAGACATCTCCTGACGCCTCAATAAGTACTCTACATATCAACAACACCTCATTGACTCAAATATCAAGGAGCTATCCTTACATGATTACATGGCTGTATATTAAGCTATAGTTCAGTGTGGACCTATATAATGTGGATCTGCTGAGGTTGATAGAAAACACCCTACTTAAAACACTCACATGCTTTGAACTATGGGTCCTTTCTGATGGGGAGCAGAATCAGCCAAAGCAAACCTCAGTTTCAAGCACAGAGGAAACACAAGTGATATGGGAAGTGGGGATTGCTACTCTTACAGTAGAAGGCACGGGGTATTCTTACATTTAATTTCCTGATTCCAAACTGGTTTTGTTAAAAAAAAAATTGAATAAACAGATGTACAAATACCCAGGAAAACACCTTCTATAAACCCTAGTTAGAATTTCCCCACATATTTGTTAAAGCAAATAAACATTTTATCTTTTTTTTTTTAATTGCTGTAGACTGCTTTAAAAGGAATTCCTGACTTTCTCTGGGAACGTTGAAAAATGTTTCATTACTTATCGATGTAGGGTTGGTGGCTTATAGTAAGGAGTTCTTCCTAAATGTCCTCCCCATCCATGCCCTTTTTTTGTGGTCATGAACTGTATAGAGGTTACTTTAAAATTCATACTTTATTGATAAGAGATTAAATACCTCATACAGTATGCATGTCTGCATTGATTCAGACACTAAACTTAGATTCCAGATCAATGTTGATCTGAAACAGTAGCAAATCTTCCATATGTTTGTTGAGGCTTGTCTTACAGTAAACATAAGGTTTGTATGAGGGTCAGGATGGATAGCTAGGGAAAAGGGCGATATATGATCTAAACTATCTAAGCTATGGGGAAAGGATGCTGGATGTATGATTGGACAAGACGAAACTATATAATTATTTTAAAATGGTTATAAAGTTTATAAAATTAAGAACCACAGTACTTCCTCTTTAATGGAAATATACATTGGCTACATGTTTCAGAGAACATCTGGAAGTATTCTTCTCCTTAGACCCCTCCCTGGCCTTACTCCCCGAAGCCAGGTCCTCCTCCTATGAGAACAGAGACTTTGACTATTTTGGGTGTGTGTATTGTAGAAGGATTGGTCCTGAACTAAGGGCTTTATTGATACGAAAGAAGTATGGGAGCATTATTATCATTGATGGATAATCAATTAATAATTTCAGAGGTGAAATTTTCTTAGGAGTCCAGGCATAGCACAGAGAAGTAGGTGTGCTTTTGAAGGAAATGCCACACTCCTGAACAATTCTTGCTCCTTCTCTGTGCTTTTGAACCACCATTAAGTACAAAGCTCTATGCTACTGTCTGCTCTACTGTCACACACACATGCGCACGCATGCGCGCGCGCACACACACACACACACACACACACACACACACACACACACAGGGGGCGAGGGAGAGGGAGAGGGAGGGGAAGGGTGGAGGGGGAGGGAGAGGGAGGGAGGGAGGGAGGGAGAGGGAGAGAGACAGAGAGAGAAAGAGCAAGAGACTATCATCTATCCAAGTGTTCTACATTTAGATATAATATTAAAATGCCTTATAAGCATTGGAGAAATCAACTTAGAAATTTTTAATATATTACAAGGTCAATAAGCCTGGGTTTCAAACCTTTTGTGGCTTTCTTAAAAACAAGTCTTATGCTAATGTTCAAAAAATGTCCAATGATATTTACAGATGGATGTATTTACTTTCAAAAGTACAGACTCACAAGTTGTTATTATTAAAAATATATCTGCAAATTTGTTATTATTTGATTATCCTATATTTTATAAAACAGTGGTTTCCAGATGCCTTAACCATCATGAAACCTTCAATTTTCATTTTATTAAAATGCAAGGTAAATGCTACAATTTAAATTATACTTGATGTTTATTGACTTAAATTACTGCAAAAGGCTGCTGCATTCCCTTTAATCTAGAGTTTTCAAAACTTAAAAAGTCCTAAGTTCAGGAAGGTTCACATTCAAAGCTAGTAAAGGTCCAGGAAAGATCAAAAGATGTAAGGCAGAACAGGAATTTGATAAAAATGCATGATTAAAAATTTATAAGTACAACTTTATGTTTTGTGGGGCTTTAGTCTTACAAAAAATACAACTATGCTTAAATTTTTAAAAGTTAGAAAAATATGTTTGAATAACATTAATAATAAGATCCATTTTTTCCTTGCACACATTTCTAAAAAGAAATAAATTATGTTTTCAAATAAACAATCAGCTCCAGAGACACTAACTCTATATTAGGAAAATCTGAGACTATATAAAAACACTTTATAATATGAACATTTATATTAGAGGTAAGATTAAATATTCATAACTGACTCTAACCAGCTTCTTTATTAAATCAAGTTTTTGGTAATAGCTATCAGTCATTTATTATCTGAGGAGGATGTTTAAGATTTGTACCTAGTACCACTGGGAATTACTTAAAAACAAAAAATAACATAAAGAATATTCAACTATAAGCATAGCTCTGTCTATATGTTAAGAAATTTAAAGATAATTCCATTTGACACATTTCATATGAAATCTATAGGCATATTTATGGAAAATAATTGGTTATAATACAAACATCAATTTAGTGGTAAGAAGTCACTACATTGGTAGGGAAAATTCTTGCAATTTTTATGGAGGTAAAACAGTTCTATATTCTTTTCCTTACTGTCTTACTTATAAATTTTTAATAATTGGGTCTGTGATTTTTTTTTATTTCTTTTCAAATATAAAATGGTAAGTTCAAGCAACTTAATTGAAAAAAAAAATAACAGGAGAATATTCAAAAACCGAGATCAGAGAAGCTGTCATTCATCTTTAAGTGAAACACAAATTTTCCTATTTCCTGGAGCAAAATGTGGACTTTGCTCTAATTCTATGTTAGTTCAGAAAACACACACACACACACACACACACACACAGAGAGAGAGAGAGAGAGAGAGAGAGAGAGAAGAAACATACATACAATCTAAGACATTGCAAACAACATATTTATGTTTTTAAATAGTAAAAACTGAGAAGGTTAGCTGTACCTGTGTGAGAGAAACATGAGTGTATGGTCACTGGCAGCATAGCCTAGGAGGGATGTCACTTATGAACCATTCTTACCTGTTACATACAAAGTTGACGATATTAGATTATGTTTGCCCTTTATTTGCAATGAGTTGTTTAGTTTTGGTTTTTTTTGTTTTGTTTGTTTGTTTGTTTCGTTTTTTAAAGAAAGATTTATTTATCTCATTTATATGAGTGTATGTAGCTGTCTTCAGACACGTCAGTAGAGAGCATCTGATCCCATTATAGATGGTTGTGAGACACCATGTGGTGGCTAGGAATTGAACTCAGGACCTCTGGAAGAGCAGTCAGTGCTCTTAACTGCTAAGCCATCTCTCCAGCCCAAGTTTTTTAGCTTTAATTTGTAAAGCACGCGTTACTTTTCTACCTTCACATTTTTAAATGATTATAGAAGTAATATCTAGCTCTAAAACATAAGTTAGAGTCAGCAATACAAGGATATAGACCCTATTCAATTGGAAACAAATACCTCCCCACACACACCCAAAAATCCAATTTCTGTAGTATACAGGAGAAAAGAAAGTAAAATATTAAGGTATTTTCTCCCAACATAAACAAAACAAAATTGAAGACCACAATACAGTATTCATTTGTCAGAGCTAGTACCACGGGTCATCATTCTTAATTTTCAATAAGGCATAGGCGGTCCTGCCTTCCAGAAGGACATAAATCCAACCATATACTTTAAGCTATTTAAATTACACTCTTGCTATGCAAATTTTCCTTAAATAGATTAGATTTTCATTATTTATTTTCACATGACATCTAGTTATTTTATATTAATAAATCAATCTACTCATCCCACTGAATTTAATGTCAGAGACATTACAAATATCATCTGCTTTTCTACTCATATACACTCTTATAAAACTTCTATTTTTGTTGTCATTTATTTTTCTGCACATACGATATTTTAGATGTTTTCATTGTGATACAACTTATCTATATATTAACACTTTGGGGGAACTTTCCAGAACGTGACAAAAATTAATTAGAGTAAGGAGTAATAAATATGGCTTTTAATCAATGAGAAAATATTCAAACACTGCATTTAGCCCTCGTGCAATTAATCAAAGCAAAGTGTGGGCGTGTATAGAGTAGAGGGACCTTTCAATTTTACACCAATAAATTCAGTCGGCAATCGACTATATGCATTTAAAATGTTACAGCAATATATTTTGAAAGGTTTACTGTAAACTCATCTCCAATCACTAACTTACCCAAGACCGTGAGCTCTGCAGAGGCACTAATATTCTCATTCTTATAGGTGACAACGCAAGTATAGGTTCCACTGTCATCATCTGTCACATTAGAGATGAGCAAATTGCTTCCACCCAACAATGAATACTTTTTAGACCTGTAAGACAGAGGCCACGTGAAATAAGGAGGCCTGTTAACTTTCTGAATATCAGGCTGAAATTCAGAAGTGCTGATGAAGTTTACAAAGGCTCACATTATAGAATTGAAGACGGTAAAATACCTGCATCATTGAGGCTTTATCTTAGCTCACTTTTTGAACTAGTACCGATTCAAGGTAAACTTCCATGGGGACGATGCGTGTATTAATTCAGAGATGACATAGATTAAATATAATAGTACAATAATAACAGTACTTAAAAGAAATTTCCCAATAATCTACTCTGGTTTTGATTCTATTACTTTAAAATTTAAGTCCTTAAAGACAAAAAAAAAAAATTGTTCCCAAGAGAGAAAGTCAGTGCCTGCTTTGACATATAACTCAGTCACCATCTAAAATAATCTATGCATCCATAGATATAAAAATATTTTTAACAACCTATAGACAAAAATATCTATGCAGACTTTACAATGAGATGTGATACTTCAAACTGAAGAAGTGCTTATATTCTACTATTCTAACTTCACCATTAATGAAATATAATAGACAATGAAAATTGTTTATATCTATGATATACCATGGGGTATATCATTTCAGCTGAACCAAAAGCATCTGGCATATATAAATGATTCAGAAACTGGACTTCCTGTACTCCTAATGACCCCAGAAATGTGATAGTGTATATATATATATAGTATATAATATTAGTATATAATATATATACTATTATTGACTAAATACTTACTTAAATTGGATAAAGTTTAACCAATAATTTATGATCCATGTATATATCTAATCATGGAAATTAAATGTATTAAAGGGTTGTATTAGTCATTCTAATCAATAAACCTATTTTCTTAAGTGAGATCCATTTAATCAACATATTTACTTTCCACTATGGTCTTGCTTTCTAACCCTTCCTTATTATTAATTGCGAGATAATCGAATGTGAGCCATGTTCTCCGGTATTACGTTATATTTATAATAATTGGGATAATAAGAAGCACACTTAGAACTAAAATATCTATGCAGACTTTGCAATGAAATGTGATACTTTAAACTAAAGAAGTGCTTTTATTTGTTTGTTTGTTTGTTTTTACCTTCGCCATTAGTGAAATACTATGAATAATGAAATTGCTTATATCTGTGATATACTATAAACTCTTTTATGTATGAACTACAAATGTGTACATGTAATATGGAATGATTGCTGTGTCAGCTTAGTGACATGTATGTGTGCATTGTTTTACAAATATATAAGATCTATTTTCTCTTTATCATATTCCTGTGAATTACATCATCTAATGCCCTTGCATCTTGATATCAATCCAGTTTTTCAGTTTTCCTTCAGAACAGCTGATCCTATGGGTTTTTACTTCTTTCCTCATACTCTGATCAAAATGGTTAAATATCTTTGATACACTAATCATGACAAAGATTTTTGAAAACAGAGCTAATTATTTTAAGAAAATTGGACCTATCAGAAAGTAAGAAGTAATCTCATATACTTTTCAAGTTCCCAGGTGGGTAATACCTGAGTTGGATGACCTCCTCGCCTCGTAACCAGGTGAAACTTGGCGGAGGATAGCCAGAAACACAGCACTCCAGGACAGCATCTTTCCCTTCAATGGCTATTACGTTGGATGGTCTCTGCAGAAAATATAGCTGCCTATGCAGGCCTGGGTCTGTGGAAAGAAAACACAGGATCATATAATCTCATTAACTTTTTTTTTTAGCTTGACTCATACATTTTACATCATTAATACAATGTATAATAGCCAGCCATTAGTAGCTTATAGCTTTGATCCTAGCATCTGGGAGGCAGAGGCTGGTAGATTTCTGTGAGTTTGAAGCCAACCTAGTCTACATTGTAAATTCCAGAAGAGCCAGAGGGAGACCCTCTCTTTAAAAAAAAAAAAAATCTTATCTGGGCAAGGACTGAAGGAACTGAAGAGGTTTGCAACCCAATAGGAAGAACAATATCAACCAACCAGACTCCCCAAAGCTCCTAGAGACTAAACCACCAACCAAAGAGTACACACGGGGGGCGGGAGGGGGGTCCCATGGCTCCCATGGCATATGTAGCAGAGAATTATCTTATCAGGAATCACTGGGAGGGGAGACCTTCGTTCCTGTGGAGGCTCAATGACTTGGGTAGGGAATGCTAGGGTCCTGAGGGTGGGTGGGTGAGCACCCTCATAGTCAGGGGGCTAGGTGGTCTGTGAAGGAGAAACTGCGAAGGGGGTAAAATTTGAAATGTAAATAAAATAAAAAAGAAGAGTAGATAAAAAGAAAAAAAATTATATCTGAGAATAAAGTTAGAAAAGTTGATACATGCAAAGAAACCGGAAGATAAAATCTCAACAGGGTTTCTCCACTTTCAGAGTGTAGACTATTCCTTGCTCCAAAGTAATCCAAGTATAAGGCAAATGGCATAAGGTAGACGCTGCAAGATCCTTATTTCAGCTCCAGGATTTATTTACTAATCGTTACTAGAGAAACAAACAATATTTACAGCAATTCATCTGAATGTCATCATCCAAAAATACTGATCATTCACTTGGCCTGCAACCATCTCTATTGTACTCTTTCAGTTTTTTAAAATCACTTCCATGTATTGATATGTAAATTGAACAAACGTAAGAATGATTTTACACAGCTTATAAACAGTATATTTAAAAAAAATACAATTTTGAGGAACCATTTCCTGTCTTCCAAATGGAAGCTGCTCTTGCTTACATTTTCTTCCATGCTTTCTAAAAGTAAACAAGGTGATGGATTCGTTTTCTATTCATTAACAAATTTTAAAATGTTTTCAAAGAGCAAACTTGTCCTTCAAGCTGAGTGCTAGGATGAATGAAGACTTCAGTTTCTTTCCACTTTATCTCAACAGTACTTAATCTGTGTATGTGTCACCTATGTTTTCTAACATAGAAGTGCAACCTAGTGATTCAGGAGCTTCATTCTCAGACTCAGTTCATCAATTCTCTCTGACTTTTCATCCCATGGATGAAGCTGAAGTTCTAAACCTAAGGGTCTCAACACTCAGGAAAATACTCTTCCGAGTAAAACACATCCTTCTTTTCATTATCAGAGTTCCAGGCATACTGCCTGGGGACTTATCAATCAATTCAATAGCATTATCCTCTAGCCTGATCAATGCCCATCTGAATTGATTTACTGAAGATATATTAATTATTAAGTTTCTTCATTACATTAAACTCCACACCCCTGTAGGAAAGTTTAATCAAGGTTCTTTTTACCTTAATGAAGTAAGGAGAATTAACTTGTCAGAGAATGCTGCAAACTCAAAAGTAAAAATCTGAATGCACAGAAACTGAGATGATGAAATCCTAAATATTGGGCAGAGGTAAGTGGAGAGTCACAACGTGAGATTACACACAACCCCACCATAGTGCAGGCTGCTGCTGATCTCATCAGGAATGATGTGAGGATGAACGTAGTCATTCTCCTGAGCCAGATTCAATCTCACTTTCTTTGATTGTGTAGCCAAAAGACAAGAAAAAGAAATTGCTAGGCCAGTAATTTTCATCTTAAATACTCCGTGTATAGAAGCCATGCCTATATCTCAAATCTGTAGACTAAAGATGACTGCTAAGGTTAACTTTGTGTGATAGAACTGCAGGTGGCTTTTATTTTCACCTTTAAATTTTCCTGTATTTTCTAAAGGTTTTCAAAATGGCATGTAGTATTTTTAGAGTGAAGAGTTATTTTAAACTCCACTGTTGCTAGGTATATAGAACTTTTACAAAGAGAAAAGAATCATAAAAGTTAATGACTAAAACTTCAGGCAAATATTTAAAAGGAAATGAAAATTCTCCTTCTAAGTTTCATAGTTGTTTTTATGAAAAACTCCTTCTGGTGCGACCTTGCAATTCTAGATTATAACTCTTGTTATCTAAACAGACTTTCATAAGAATAGGATGGAATTATTAATCAATAATAAATGTTATTTGTGTTCTAGGTATATGAGCAATAACTATTCCAGCCCTGGTAAAACGTGAAATATTTTCAAGTGAACTAATGAGCCCATATTCACTACAGTAAAGGAAAGTCCGATCATATTACCGTTACTTATTAAACTGTACATATACCTTATATAGTATTTCACATATAAAACCTTTTAAGATAAAATTGGAGAGAGTTGTGCATTACTAGATAACAGATTTGGCAAGTTTTCTACCGTAAAACAAATAAAATGTTTTCCTGTGCCAAATTTTAATGTTAACAATTGTGAAAAAAACCTTCTATAATGTAAAACTCATGGATATATTCAAAATTCCATTATTCGTGATTCTAATTTGATTGCAACAATAAAAATGTACTTCAACTAAAACCCAGTTTAGATTTTGCTGTTGAAAAAAAAATGTTGGCTTTTTTTTTTTTTTTTTTTTTTTTTTTTTTTTGGTTTGGTTTGGTTTGGTTTGGTTTGGTTTGGTTTGGTTTTGGTTTGAAGCTAATCTACCAGTCCCCAGAGCTGGCAACCTTAGAAACAAAGAGAGCAGTATATAAACAGGGATAAAGAAGATAGTGATTACGGGGTCAGACACAGTTCTTCCCTGGACTATTCAAGATGCCTTGGAGCACAGCACTACACATAGCAACTCAGTACCTTTGACTATTCCTCTTGAGGTTCCCTCCCTTTTCACTTCCTTTTAAATGGAAATTTTGGCCTACTTAAGCTTCTTCTGCTATCTGACTTGGAGGGGACTATTCTGAAATCATTAAAAAGAGAATTACATGATAATGTCAACAGAGGATCCAAGTCTGCTGGCTATTACTGAGGACTCCAAAGAATTCTCTTAAGGTAACTGAACCTTATAAAATGGGTATTTCAAGCATAATGTGATAATCCAACAAAAATAGCAGGGATAATAGTGGTGATTTCTTGCATTTGTAAAAACTTCTTGATTGGGTGGCTTGATTTAAAATAAGCTAGTTTTAAGATGATTTCTTGTTTATACATTTCTCATCGTTACTTTTGGTTGTATTTCCTGTAAATAGTCCAGATGCATGTGAGTTTCTAATTCCACCCCTGAGGATCTCCAACCACATGGCTCTACCAACAGAACATTGTAATGGTCTTCAAGTCTGGACCCAGCCCCTCCAGTAGCAAGTGGCCAACTTCCACCATTCCAAAATGAAAAGCCCAAGGTCAGAACCGAACTGTCAGATACTTTTTTCTCCAGAGCAAACATCTCTCCTACACACTCACACCTTACATGTGCCTAGAGTAGAGCTGTAACACTTGAGTTTGGTACCTGCCCCCAGCAGACACTTATATTCCCATTCAGCACTGGAACACTTCCATTTGGGAAGACTTTCGTCTCAAAGCTCTAACATTTACAGTAGTCAAAAGCAAATTTTGATAGACTTTTCAGATAATTGTAGAAGTAGAACTTTAACACTATGCTGACTCTCAACAACTAGTTTCTTGACAGTTAGTTGTAATGCAGAATCTGACATGGTATCAATAAACATTCTGTGCTATCTTATAAAAAATGCATCTGGCCCATCTTCTACTTTGAATGAATGATTTATGATTTTGTCACATCAGTCAATGGTAATTTGGAATAGTATATACTATTTTAGTCAGGACTTCCAACTGTTGACATGTATCATGATAGAAAAAGTCATTTGTTACTATTACCAGCATAGCCATCGAAATGACTCTCAATATTGGAAAGCTGTCAAAGTGCGAGTCAAATTTGCATGTTTCTCAAATTCCTAATTTTAGCTGAGAAGCTTGAATTTAATTCACAGTAGACAATATTTTTCCCCAAGTGACTCATTCAAGTTTTTCACTTTTGATAAAATATCTCACTAGTGTCTGCATCTGAAAGGTACCTCCTTCCTGCTGTCTGTCTGCTCAAGTCAAGCTCATGTTCATCCCATAAGGGGAACCAACAAAAAAAGTTGCTAGTTCTGTGTGGAATTCAAATTATCACAGAAGAAAGTATTACCCTAACTAAGTCACCCATGAAACACTCTTTGACAACCTGCAGAGACAGATCAGAGGAGCGATCATCGTGAAGACCCAAGTAGCACGAGCTCTATCGCACAAGAGCAGCTTGGCATCTATCAAATAAGAGCTGGTGGT
The DNA here is from genome assembly GCF_000001635.26 of Mus musculus. Taxonomy (NCBI): domain Eukaryota; kingdom Metazoa; phylum Chordata; class Mammalia; order Rodentia; family Muridae; genus Mus; species Mus musculus. The sequence goes on from NC_000084.6 coordinate 71,815,318, forward strand.
ATGCATTCCCTGTCCCTCTTCCTCTACATCATTTCTATCCCTTTCCTACTCTTTTGTTCTTCCTTCTCCTTTGTCTCAACTTTATCATCCAGGAAGGGTCTACTGCGACAGTTATTCCTTGATCTTCCAGAATCATATACTATGACACTCCACCTAAGATTGATATATGCAGGAGAAAAAAAATCCCATCAAGTGTTACTGGAGCCCCTGATACACAGATGTAGATGAAAAGTTTGCTAGTGCATTTGGAGAATAGGTAGTTTTGAGTGGCATTTTCTGAGACAAATGGGACTCTCAAGCATTACAATTCAGTTTGAGACTCCTTAGGAACAGTCTTCATTTATAGATTTTTCCCTAATATATCAGACGTTGGCTGTTTAAGACCCTCATGGCAAACGCCTGGTTTGACCCCATCAGTCATCTGACTGGAGCTGTATTCAGTGTAGAAGGAAATTCTCTTATACTCATCATAGGTCATGAGACGTGGTGTTAGAGGATTCCAGATACGTGGAAGTGAGTGTTCACCCTGTGATGATAGCCTGTCCTTAACAGGCCCATTTTCCAGAACCCTTATTTAGGAATTTCACCATTAAAGTTACATGCTGATTCTGAGAAAGTAACTGAGGCATAGAAAAATTAAATTATAGATTTTTTGATTCTGTGTCAGCAAGAAAAAAAAAACTAGTTTTCTCCGCTTATTAACTGTTACTCTGAAAATAACTAGTAATGGTTTTTAATTTTCATATTTTCTGAACATAAAACCATTTCCCCCCATTGTATACTCTATGATGTGTTTTATTAATATCAAAGCTGAATGGATTATTATGGGCATTCCAAATGGAGCTGAAGAGCAAAGCAAGCTCAGGCACACGTCTTACAAATTCATTTAACTCGACAGCTTTCTCTATTTGCTTTCCTGCCTTCATGCTAGCCTGCCACTCACCTATTGGCTGTGTAGCCATTGTCCTTCTAGCTAGCTTCTGCAGGCCTTAGTTTCTTAGCTTTCTCTATTTGCTTTTCCGCCTTCATGCTAGCCTGCCACTCACCTATTGGCTGTGTAGCCATTGTCATTCTAGCTAGCTTCTGCAGTCCTTAGTTTCTCTATCACCATCAGGCATATGCAATGGTGTAAGCTCAGAGTGAGATTTTCCATATATACAACTCAATGTTTGTTAGTGTGTGTGTGTGTATTACAAACCAGAAAGTAAATCGGGCAGTGGTAGCACATGCTTTTAATCCCAGTACTTGGAAGGCAGAGGCAGGCAGATTTATGAGTTCGAGGCCAACCTAGTCTACAGAATGAGTTCCAGGACAGGCAGGGCTACACAGAGAAACCCTGTCTCGAAAAACCAAAAAGAAAAAAGAAAGAAAAAAGGAAAAAAGAAAGAAAGAAAGAAAGAAAGAAAGAAAGAAAGAAAGAAAGAAAGAAAGAAAGAAGGAAGGAAGGAAGGAAGGAAGGAAGGAAGAAAGGAAAGAAGGAAGAGAAAAAGAAAAACAACAACATCTAACAAACAAAAACAGAAAATATTTAATAAAAAGAAAATTTAAAAAATTGCCAGGTGGTTGTGGGACACACATTAATCCCAGCACTCTGGAGTCAGAGGAATGTGTATTCCTGTGAGTTTGGGGCCAGCCTTTCCTACTTAGTGAGTTCCAGGATAGCCATGGCTACACACACACAGCCTGTCTGTCAGGAAAAAAATTTTAAAATAAGTATAAACTAAACACTGTCATTGAACCGTACACTGGGGAGCTTTGAACTGAGAGGAAGCAAGAAGCCACTTCTCAGGAGTTGTTCTTCACCCTGGGATTCTGTCATTTTCATGCCTTATTTATACTACTCTGGTACTAAAAGTGGCATCCTCTGTAAATATTCCTACATCTGTTCATATTTCCTCTTACTTTTTCCATGAACGCACCCTTACTTCTATTTGTGGTTAGATCTGGAAGAAAGAGTAATCTATTCTTGTCACAACCGTATGTCTGAGTCGCTTCTGTCTCTCGGGGAAATTTTTGGTTCAGTCATTACTGAAGTGGGTCTGAAGGAAGTGACTTTTATTTTTCAGAACGGTTTAATTTTTTTTGAAGCTGACTTTAGAATTACAAATGTTGCTATTATGATATCTGAAAGTTAATTTAAAGAATCAAAAATTCTTCATAATTCATATATAAAGACACTTTGGAAACTATCCAGCAGAGTAATGCAGCTTTTATTTTAATACTTGTTTTTCGTAGTTTTAGTTTCAACTAAAACTATCTGGGTTCTTTGCTTTTTAGACTATGTTAAGGTAATAAAGGCAAAGCTTTTATACTTTAAAACAGAATATGCTTTTATTTTTCCTAGGAAATAATTAGTATTAAACATTTTGGAAAAGGCAAATATTCTGGTGATTTCAGTATTTTTTTTGACACTTGCACTGACAAATTACAGTTTTCCACCCACCCTCATGTCTGAATTAGAAATGACTGCCTGCTACTACCTCATTGAAGGTGAACATGCATTTGACTCATTGTGTTTGGGAGAAAATGAGTCCTTCTGCTCAAGAAACAACCATTCCTCCATGTGGAGGCCTATTAAAAGAAGGTTATTTTTTGCCTTTTACCTTTTGGAATATAGTAACTCTTCATAGAGTGGAAGCTAAAAGAATATAAAATAATCAATAACTAAACATTATTCACCATCCAGGAAAAGTAGAAACAGCAATGTATTCGATGATGGGATGACCATTGTGTGACATGAGAGTAATAGGCCGGTGGAATTGTAATATATGTCCTGCCACCAGTATTTTCCTTTTCAAATAGGAATCATGGTTTCTTACCCCAATTGTGATAAAAGATAGGCTCAAGGTCAGAGAATGATCATTTACCTGTAGAAATTAAGTTCATAATACTAACATGGTAGATATTGTTAAATTGATATAATTTAAATCTGTTCTAGATGTATTTACATATTGCATTTTTCCATGCATGTGTGTATGTGCACAACACATAGTCCTATCTCAGTGTGCATTGGACATCCTAGAACTGGAGGTATAGACAGTTGGGAGCCAAAATGTAGGTGCTGCGACATGAACCTAAACTTCTATGTGAGCAACAAGTACAATTAACCACGGAGACATTTCTTCAGCCCCCAAAAGGATTTTGATCAACCCCATTGAAATAGTGGCTTTCGCAGTTGCCTCACATCCATTAAGATGTGACCTTATCTGCTGTATCTAAGTTTAATATAACACGAATGCCCACTCACTCCTCAACCCTTGAGCCCAGGTTCCCACCGATGGTAGCTCCTACGTGGCAAGAGACCACATAGTTCCTTGGTGATAATAAAAGTCATTCAACCATTAATACTGGGAATTTTGTAGTAATATAAACTGAATGAAGGGATTTTTATTAATATAAATAGAAAAAACCCTCATATTCTGACTCTTTTATCAGTAATTATTACATGACTGCAATTGCCATGCATGTATCAAAAATTGGAGTCTCTGTGGCAAACTGGAACTCTTAAATCCCTGAAAGGCAGGGTTGGGGCTGAACATGGAAGGAAATAATAAATGGTATGCTTGGCAGTACAGACATTTGCAAAGTCAGATCACATCCTACCTCTCCTCCGTACAGAAATGAGCAAAAGAAATTAGTGTTGTATGAATTGCTAATGGATTTTGAAGAACAAATACTAGCAATCATATTTTTCTTCTCATTCTCATTTAAACCAATGTGGCTTATTTAGTACAGCAGAAGATGGAGAGGGAAGGGATTGAAAGCATAGAATAATGAGATACTGGAGGGAAAGTGCTTTCATGTATCTGTGGCTTAAGTATGAGAGAGAGGGGGGGGGAGAGAGAGAGAGAGAGAGAGAGAGAGAGAGAGAGAGAGAGAGAGAGAGAGAGAAGATTAGACAAGTTACAGATATTTAACTCCCAGGCGCTTGTATACCCGTAATCAAAACAAGGTAAATAATCAGGAAAATAATCTTCCCATGAGAGTCAAATTATTTAGTGTTGAGGAAGCTTCTAAAATGCAAGAATAATTGCACTATCTGCTGAGGATTACAAAATGTATTTGGCCTGTCAAATTTAATCTTTACAATCATTCTACAAAATATATCCTATCTCTGTCTTTGTTCCACAAGATAATGCTTTAAATTAAGTAATTTGTTCTAAATTGTACAAGTTGGAGGAGTGAAACCAAGATTCGTGCTTAGTTTAATGTTAAGATCCGCGTCCTTAATCATTTTTCATAATAATATATTGGGATACTAACTCGGTCTGAAATAATCTAGGAAAATGGATTGTGGTAGTCTATGTTCAGCCCCTTTCATGTATTCTAGATAAAATATGGTTTGTAGAAAATCTGTACTACATGAGTCTTAATGTAATGTACTAACATAGTTCATTCTCTCCTAAAAATATATATGAATGGAACACAGGTAATAATTTCATTCATTTTTATTTCCATGTTGCTGTTTTTCTGAGCTATACTACTATGAGAATATCCAATCCCAAGCAGTTGCAAATATTCCCAACCACAGACAAATGTACTTCCTTGCAATGCCTGTCCATGAGATTTAAGACTCTCAGGATGCGGAGTTGAACTTTATATTCCATACTTAGCATCCTCTGGAATCCTATTTCACAAAGTATTCCTCTGATCATAGATACGGACTTCAAGACTATGCAAATCTCAACTTAGGCTTGTTTAGTGACTGGTGCTTATTTGTAGCTGGTTATGTTCACGTTTATGTCCCCTTCCATTCTTTGTCTTAGTCAAATACTCTCATTAATTAACAGCCTAGCACGATGATTCATTCGAAAATTAGATTTAGTATATTGTTCACCATCCCTTGAAGACCATTACTCTGAATATATTATAAGGCAACATTGTCATGTTCTCTGATATATTCTTATGTTTTTTTTTTCTGTTTTGGTTGTATTTTATAAATACTTGCTCTTTTGTTTGGGTGTTTTGTTTGTCTGTCAAAACCATATTTGTCCAACACCATGAACTCACACCATGTCTCTCTTGATTTGATAATTCTCACAATATTTTGAATTCTTATAATCTATGTTTAGGGATTTGTGATCAGTGATTTTTTTTCCCTGTAACTGTAACTATTTTGAGAAGTCATAGCATAGAGAGCAAACATAAAAGAAAATGTGTTTTTCCACTGTTTCCATATTTCTCTTTCCTCAGTCGCATCCCCCCCCCCCACACACACATACATTTTTGAGACAGAGTAATAGAAAAATTGGGCTGATTGCATATAATTGAAAGAAGTGTTCACCTCATGGCTTAAATTCAAAGCAAGAAACGCGTTCAGTAAGGAAGTGACTTACTGAAAGCTTAAGTAGACTGAAAGCAAGAACTGTTGTACCAATTACTTATCCAAATTATCAATACAAAGAAAAAGTTCTAGAAAGAAATTAAGCACTGTTCTATTGAGTGCACAACTGTTAGGAATGCAAAACAGTTGTTCTGGTGACATGGAGTAGACTGGAAGGAAGATCAATCCAGGCATGAAATTCCTTTAAATCAAACTCGAACCTAGAACAAATCCCTAATCTCCATTCCATGCTATTGAGGTAGGCAACATAAGAAAGCTTTAGAAGAAAATGTAAAGCTAGAGCTGGTTAATTCATGAAGTATATGAAATGAGCCATTTCTATTTCAAATGTATAAATTTGTTGCTTAATCTTTGAACCCTGGGATGTAGAATAGATGATATATTATTAACAGGAAACTATAATCTCATTAAATTGACTGTCAGTGACCATGATCACTGCCAATGATGAGTAGTATTTTGTAAAGAGTTGTTTCTTTGTGTGTAAGTGAATAGCATATCTCAAAAAATAACAACAAATAATGATATAAAATATGTAGCAATTATCTATATCTGTATCTATATCTATCTATCTATCTATCTATCTATCTATCTATCTACCTATCTATCTATCTATATAATCACATTTGTTGTTTTGGGGGACAATAAAATTGGACATTTTCACAAATTATACAATAGTGTAAATATAAAGGCTATACGTACTTGGAAGCAAAACTATTTATGTGTTTTGTGAGTCACATTATTTCGGTGGTCTGGAACTGCACCTGGGAATTCTTTCTATGAAAGTCTGTAATTATTTTTTAATAAAAGGATAATTTATTCAAATATAATATTGTCTTCTTAATGATATTATGGAATTATCTGTTCTATGCTCACAAAGAAGATAAAAATTTAAAAATGCCCATACTATATTTGAAATAAAATTAAACATTATAACAAAAAAATAGAATATATCTTCAACAAACCACAGGAAGTTAATTCCTCTTGGCCTTTTGAGGACATAGCATCACTTGACTATAGGTAAATAAACAAGCAGTAGATTATCAACTGACTAATTCAATTAGATCATTAAGAAAACTGATACAGAAATTCTACCGCCTAGACAAGTTCTTTTTGTCAATCTACTGCTCAAAGCAGTTTTATAAATCAGTAATCCATTCTCTGGGTTGGCATTCATATATGGTGAACCACAAATAAAGTTAATTTTACAACCACAATTGGTGGATGCTTCAATCTGTCATATAGTCCCCATTACATATAATGTTTTGAAACATCACAACATGTACTGCTTCTGTTGCTACTTAAAAAATGTGTATTAAAGCTGTTCATTGCTAATTTACTTTATCAAAAACATATAACTACTCATATGGAAAAACTCAATTTGTCTTAAATCATTAATCAACAAATTAAATTAGTTACCAATTTTCCTACTTTTGAGAGAAATGATTATTTTCTTGTGATAAAAAATGAGGTACCATGGAAAACCTCTCTTGAAATACATCACTGACATTATCTATAATAACCATCTTCTTTGATGCCCATGCTTGTAGGGATGGAAGACATGGCCACAGACTTGTCTCTACTCACATGCCACTTCCGGGATTCTGTCTGAACCCCAATGGCACCTCATCCCTCCTAAGTTATAATATCTGCCCTTAACAATATTGAGAACATCTCCATTCTTTAATCAATTCTGATGCTACCATGAGAACAGCTCCTGGTCAGTTCTCTGCAAGATTATCATGACAAGTTCTACCTGACTTTCTTCCCAGTTTAACTTCTTTTCTTCTGGTCTGCCTCTTCTCACCATCACTTCTGTTTTCTAATCCCCTCGAGCAGAATCTCTGACATTCCCTCAGTCTCCAGCTTCTCTTGTACCTTCTATATCGGTGTCATAGCTAAATACCACTTGACCATCATGATAAGCAAAGGATGTTTCTCTCACACACAGTGAGGGGTCATGCTGACTTGTGTTGTCCACAGTGTGATCTTTTTGCTTTATGGACTCTCTTCCCAGGATTTTATCAACTATCTTTTCTTTTGTAACCAAAGGCTGCAGTGTAGGCGTTAGTCAAAACAATGTGAGATGCAGTAGTTATAAATTGAAACATATCACTATTGCTTACTTAGCAAAATGAGAATTTAACAGTCTACTTATCTGTTGATATTTATGACTGGGAATGTGTTCCATGAGTTTAAATAAGTTTATAATGTTATTTAGATTTAGATAAACCGCTGTGAACATATACATGGAAAGTGACAATAGTTGGGGTCTAAAAGAGGTTTCTAAACTGATAATTAAGAAGGTGAGGCAAGAACATCCCAAATTCAAGGACTGTCTGGGCTACAGGGTGAGGAAAAGCCTATTGTAGGTAACTTAGACCCTGTCTCGAAATAGAAAAAGAAAGAAGGGGTAGGGATAGCAATCAATGATATAGCCCTTACTCTGGATGTTGGAAGCCCTAGGTTTAATCCACAGTATTGCAAAGGCAATAAGTAAGTAAGTAAGTAAGTAAGTAAGTAAGTAAATAAATCTAAATACCTTAGCAAATAATGCTAATAAATGTGCTGGTGAAGTTTTAAAATTTCATTTTAGCACTAATGAGATATATAACTTAACCAGCATAGGAATTTTGGCATTAGAGAAAGATGTTTTTAATGATTTATGATTCCAATACTGATTTTATTCTGTTTTTGTTTGGTTGGTTTGGTTTTTTTGTTTAGTGTTTTTTTTGGGGTTTTTTGTTTTGTTTGTTTGTTTGTTTTTTGCATCTTATTCTGTATCCCAAGCTGACCTGAAATTCATTACCTAGGCTAGTCAAGTCTCAATCTGGTGAACATATTACTGCCTCGGTTTACAAAGTGTATACACTACATGCACAAGCTATCTCAGTGTGCAGCTGCAGTTTATATACAACTAATTCATGCTAATCACATATGGGTTTCGGTTTTACGGGCCATATCACTTTTAATTAAATAAAAGCTAGAACAGAAATGTATACTATGTATATGTAACAGTTAGTACTTCAAGCTGGTGCTTCTGGTAAAGTGAAAACCCGATTCAGGAAAAATAACAAGATGCTAAAGATCAGAGAAGCATAAGTAGCAACTCAGGCATTAAGGATAACGGTTTACTCATTCTCTTGTGTAATCTTATAACTTTTTGGGGGGATTTTTGTGTTTTACATCTAAAGAAACAGGAAAACTTAGTTACAAATGAATCAAACAGAACTTCTCTTACAAAAACCATTACATTGCATGCACAGACTCAGTCAAGTAAGATCTCCTCTGTGTGTGTTTGTGTGTGTGTGTGTGTGTGTCTGTGTGTTCTCTTATAATTTTTGGAATTTTATGATTGAGTATTTGAATTAACAAGAATTTAAATAAAATATCTTACATTATTTCAGTTTTTCCTTGAGAATTCATTTTGTATTTATTGAAAACCAAATCTTCTATCATATATATCCCTGACCACAGTTTTGCTTGCCTCCCTCTACTCCTTCCAACTCTCCCTTCCCTCTCCTGTCACCCCTGTTTATTCCTTCTCCATTTCCTCTTCAAAAAAGAACAATCCTCCAAGAGACAATAGTCCAACAGGGCAAAACAAGATACAATCAGACAAGACAAATCTCTACTGATGAAGGCTACTCTAGACAACTCTATAGGAGGAAAAGGGTCTCGAGAGCAGGCAAAAGAGCCAGAGAAACACTGGCTTCCAATGTTAGGACTTCTGCCAAAACACCGAGCTAAATGCCATAACTTACACACTCGCAATGTAACATGATCATATCCATCTCTCTCCCTCTGACTCTTTCCATATCACTGGCCTTACTTCACTTTAGTTTTCATTCTAATGAGAAATATCCCATCATTCCAAAGTACACATATGTCTTCTTATTTGAATCAGATTAACAATGTGACTTTACCTAAATCTCCACACATTTCAGTTACAATACAGTCTACATGGTGAAAAAATAAAGGCCAATACCAATTTGATGTCTGTTTTGCATTTTCTATTTAAAATTTAAATAATTGATTAATTCATCATGATTCCTGAATGTTACTGGAAACAGGCTCTTCTGTCATATTGAGATAATGAAGCATATTCTTGTCAATACTTTAAATGTGACTTGCTTTGGCTTCCTATCTGATGATTCGGTATATACATTATTCATGTCATACAAATATGAATATTTAATTTGGGGGTATGAAATTGGTTCCTAAATAAGTCTGAGCATGTGTTACTAATAAATGCTCCACCATCGTTGCAGGGTGGTTGCAAGGTAGAAGTGTGCAATACTTACCTGCACACTGAGGTCAGCATCTATGTCACTGATGGAGCATAGTAGACACAAGGAAATGAGATCAATGATTTAAACCTGACTTCTTTATCACGCTGAATAAACTTCACCTGAATTAATAGTTTTCATTTTAGAAAGATTTATATTGTCTATATATGAAATATTTATGATAACTACAAACAACTAAGCATCTACCAATGTGAAGAGCACTTTATTCAAATGCCTCAAGTGCTTTTCTGTGATTCATGAAAGTATGTAGAGGACTGCCTAAGAAGGAAGACCAAGTGTGAGCATAGATACTATAGAAATGTGTGATAATATCAGTTCCTGAAAGGCACAGTGATATAACTGTAGCTAACCAGACTCTGGCTACTTAGAAAAAGGTAATGAAATGGCCAGAATCATAGAGAGCTACCGAAGAAGAAGAAGAAAAAAAGATGAAAGATGGAAAGCAATAAAATTCTGTATCATAATATTAATCTCATTTTTTTCATAATTACTTATATGTTTATATTAACTGAGAACTCTTAATGACTAGGCCCTGTGTCAGTTTTAATCAATGTTAGATCTCCCATGCACAGTACAGGACATTTAAGAAATTATTGTGCCAAAGTTTGAGTAGATATTTGTTAAATATTAATATAAAGATGACATTAAACCTCATAAACCCTTTCATTGTTATAACTAGGAATAATACAGTCTTTTAGACTGTTGTCAGAAAAAAAATGAAATAACATGAGAACTGCTTATAAATGGGCTTTTGACAAAAATATAAAATAGACATATACAAATAAAAGAATAAATGAGAAAATGAATGATGCTAAGTATATTTATATTTTTCAAAACAATTTAGTAGTATACAGAAAGTTAAAAATGGCTGGTATTATCTCATACAGTATAATAGCAAAGAAAATCAATAAAACAAACAAACAAACAAATAAACAAAAACCCTCAGTAAGGAATACAGAGTGTGTAATCCTTAGAAAATATCTGTCCAAGAAAATCATGTCATATTTTGGAGGATACACTAAGTTCTGAAATACCTGATAAAATTCTAACTTCTGCTTCATTTCCTGTTCTTATGCTGGCTGGATTCCGAGCCGAGCATCTGTAGACTCCACTGTCTCCTGGCTGAAGTCGGCTAATCTGCAATGCTCCGGAGGGCAAGACGACCACACGCGAGTCTCCTGGGAGTGGGTTGAGGTCTTGTTGATTTTTCTGCCAGTGTATTGTTGGCATGGGTTCCCCAATGACTTCACACTTAAGTAACACTGTATCTCCCATGAAGGCTGTGATAGATTCCGTCTGGGAAAGGAACCTCAATGGCCCTAAGAGAAAGACAATGAAGAAAGGATGAGTCTTTTAAATAAAGCACAATTACCAGTATCTGCTGTTCTTCGTGAGACACTGTATTTCAGAAGCTATACTCTCCACTTCCATTTAGTACTTGTAACTTTACCACATATTGTAACATATCAAGCAAGACAAGTAAATTATTTCAATCGGATAGGAAGGTAATATTGACACTGGTCTCTAGGAGCCTCTTATGAAAATAAACAGAAGAGATAAGTTTAGTAGTTTGAAAATTAAAGTTTGATGTGCAGGCTAATGGTGGTCTTGCATGTCAGTGCTGCAAATGTGTCCTTTCTATCTTAAATCTGAATGTTATCCTGTCCCAGTTACCTAAAACTGGACCAATGTCTACAGAGTTATGGTGGCTCATTAAAAAAAAACAAAAAAACAAAACAAAAAAAAACTGTTTATGTAGTATGGGTTGAGACAGTTTCAGGAATGGAAAGATACATTCACTTCCAATTATATGGACAGAGAACCACCATTGTTAGGTTGACAGTGTAATGTGAATATTTACCAGTGTTTCCCTGGTGTAGTTACAGCATGGCAAAGAAAATTTCCATGAAAATTTCTTGAGGATTTCCTCAAGATAAACATAGAGTTGCTCGTATTTCTAGCTTGTGTGGACCACACATACATATGAATCATTTCATAATGTTTTGTTTTCTGGTCTAGGTAGTGAAATAGTAGCTAATCTATGTGACCACTCTCATGTTCTCATGAAATGCCTTGTGAAATGGCTGGCTCATAAAAGCAGAATAGGAAGGAAGGGGATGAGGGACCGGCCACAAAGGAGTAAGGCATGGTGAGGAAAAGCTTCCATTTTGATGCTTCATTAGAGAAGAGCAGAAGATGCTATGACCTTGGCTTCCTAAGCTTTCTACAAACAAGATACATCAGATATTGTCCAAGAGAATCTTCATATTATTTGGAGACTCCAAACGCACCTGTATGAACTGTGTCATTATTTATAAAACATGGGACATTTTTCCCCCTAGGCTAATTGAACCTAATAATTTGATTTTTTTGATTTTGATTCAGTTATCACAGATATGTTATTGTATTTTGATTTCCCCATAATTTTGAAGATACTGTTTTCATTTTAGGTACATGTTACAATCACATTTTATTAACTCATTATTCTGCGCTTCATTAGATTTTACTAATTATATTTAATGGTATTTTAATGTTGATAAATGTATCTTAATTAAGTCAGAATTTTCCATATTTGAGATTAAATCATGTCAGAAAGTTTTTATCTTTTTCTAATCAGTATTATATCTATGACAAATTCTACTGTGATCCACTTTCACTACTGCTGCTTTGAACTTGATTCCTCTAAACACTTTTTTCTTTTCATAAACTGAGAAAAAGTCAGGTGAGCACAGAAGGTCATAAGTAAATAGACTGGGTTAAAGATAATTTAACATGAGAGGCAATAAGGATCATTATAGCGATGCTTTAGGCCCTGGGTCAAGGGAGACCTTCACGTCTACTTCAAATACTATGGGTTGTAATCATAAGACAATGGAATAAAATGATATATAAAGTTATTTCAGCACTTCCTATGGAACATGTATACATTGCTGAAGACTACCATTTTTATGTATCTCTGCCTGAAGTACTGAAATCATGGAGATATAATCCCATGGAGATGCAATGTTCTTTAAAATGAATGATTAGTGCAAGATCATGTAGACACTGCATATTAACTTGTCAGTTGAAATGTATTCCACACACACACAGGTTATAAAACTCCCTATCTGCTTCATAAATTTGAAACTCGGGAATTTGGATCTATGGAGCCACCTAGACCAACACTTAGAGGTATTTTCAGGATGATACCAGCCACTTGAAAAAGCTTACTCTTCCAAACAAAATAACTCATCCGTAACTATGGTAGACCTGCCCAGAGTATTTGGGAAAATAAAAGGCATCTATTAATTAGCTCCTAGTTTCATGGCTCAAAGTCTTTCTAGGCTCTTAGTGCAGTTTTGTATGAATGTTAAAGAAAAAAGATACAACATATAATTTGCTATGAATTAACTTAAATGTGGATTTAAAGAATGAAACCAAAGAGTAATTTCTGCAGTACTATACTATGGTTTATGTCAGGAAGCCAGTTTCTGAACTACTTAATAGCATTCTTCCTTGTCTTCATTGATAGACTTTATCTTATGCTTAAGGGAAGAGTTATGAAATATTATGTAATAATATATTAAATTTATAAAATAAGAAGATAGCTCTCATTTATGTATGCTAGAATTTGATATATTAGGTAAATTGAAAATAATATCTGCATACTTTCACATATGTGGAAACATGGTACTGCATTAGGCATAGACATTGCAAAGATTCAAAACCACTGTGTTCCCCCGATTATCAGTGATATTAAAATTTTGCTAGATTACTAAATATTTGCTATTTATATTTTGAGTTTGTAATATATGTTATAGATGTTTATCAAATATAACTCTATTTGATATTTTAATAATTGATAGGATATTTAAATAGTAGTAGAAAAGAGAATATAGGCAAGTAATTCAATTTGATGATCAACAATTGTTTTTCTTTCTTAACCTCATCTGACTGGCATATTGGCATATTGAGACAATGGAATTGGTTTCTAGTCTATAAAGTACTGTACAGCATTGTCCTCTGAACTGACAGGCAGGACACTACGAGAAATTTAAAAGGCTTGGGAACTGACATGAGTGCCTCCGCTCAAAGATTGAGTCAGTCACCCATAAGGTGAGCTGTCATAGGCACTTTCAATAAACTCACAGGTCCATCACTGCTGTCCCTTGTTTGGTCAGTGCTGGTGTTGGGTGACTTGTAATTCATCATTTCTCCCCAGGCCAAAATAAAAAAACACAGATTTATTTAGTATACACCACCACACCGATGTCAGATTTTAAGTAAGAGAAACAGCAAAGGCCATGTTGGTTTCAATGCCTTGTACAATGGGTTCTGGACTAGAACTCAATTCAGTTTTAAAGTTAACAGTGTAGCATAGAATCCTTCAAATAATAGATTATGCAGATGGAAAATTATAAAATGACTTTTTGTCTTTTACTTTTGCTGCTGCAAAGAAAACTATGCAACACACAAGTAAGTTTATAGGCTTTTGTGTGGCTTGAATTACGGCTTCTAATATGGAACTAAAGGTCGGCATGGCAACTCCTGGTTGTGAAAGAAGTTATATGATATCAATTTTGTGGCATATTTTATTTATTAAATTTCCTGAAACTCATAAAAATGAAATACTGGATTTTTTCCCGAAATCAATAGATACAATAATATAAAGTAAATATTTTTGTGCTTCCTAGGGTATAAGATTAACTTTGATTTTTGTGAAGATGAGTTTCCTGGTAAGCAAGAGTCTCTTCACACTGAAGAGATTTCTTGTAATGCATTGTTTCCCACCTCTGTTCTTTGCTCATTCATGTCTATCCCAGATAGATATCAGAATATATTTCTAAGTCAGGGAGCTTATGCTGCAACTGTTGAACAGGGCTGTGCTTAAGGGTTTTGGTATTATCTTATTGTCCAAACACTGTAAAGAGTTTTGTTTGTTTTGCTTATTTGTTTTTATTATATACACCATTTTCCACCAGTATTACAAAACAATTTTCAACTCCATTGGACTTGTCTAAGGCCCTAAACTTAGTCTTCCCTTGTTTTGTTTTTTCTTGATTTTGTTTCTGTTTGTTGGAAACAGGATTTCCCTGTGTAACCCTGGCTGTCCTGGAACTTGCTCTGAAGACCAGGTTGGCCTCAACCCAAGAGATCTATCTGCCTCTGCCTCCCAAGTACTGGGATTAAAGTAGAATGCCATCCCCTCTGGGTAGCTTGTTGTCTTGATGTCATTTCCTTAGCAGTTTCTCTAGAAAGAGATATTTTCCCTAACTCTACCTGAAGGCATTCTAAAAGCACCAACTATAACAGCCTACACTTTTCCTAGTCGTTCTGAGAATGACCAATCTGCCTTAAATTTTTTATATCACTCATAATTTACAGACATTATGACAGAGATCATTGTATACATAAACCTGAAAAGTGTTCTCACGTTCCTGTTATGTATCTATATTTTATTTTCCACAGGGCATATCAAATATGTACTGACAATAAAAAAATAAACCTTAATATTTTATTAGGTGCTATGTAAGTGCTAAATGCTTTAACATATCCACAGTTTGAAACCTGGAATTAGTTTTACATTTATCACTTTCAAACTCACTCTGGGAGCTTAGATGGTGTGTGATAGCACACCAAGGTTCCAGATAATCTGGGGTCAGTTTCTTGCTTCATCTTTTCAGGAGTTGGATGGCTTTGTATTTGGGTATCAATTCAAGTTTGATATTGTACTACACTGAGTATCTTGATTCACTTCACTTAATTTTTCAAAAGTTATCTCTTCCCTTTTGCACGAATAATAGGAATTGAACCTAGGGCCTTATGTAGTCTAGCTAAGTGCATTACTACTGAGCTGTATTGCCTGTCCGTCATAATTATTTAAGTATTATTATCTTCAGTTTATATGGAACAAAACAAGAAAAATCTAAATGAGTGCTGTGTAACAAGGGTATTACAAGTAAAATTTGGTACTGTATTATCATTTTGAAACTGCCTTATTTCCTTAACCTAACTGAAATTTGCTTAATGTGAGTTTCTTCTATTTTGTAATACTCTGCTCTTCCAGTATCAATGTAGAACTGGGTAAGAAATTTAGTCAAACCAGTATAGATGACTGTTAATATTCTATTCGTTAGGCTTCAACAACTGATGATTGAAAATATTTTAATTGTATCTGTGCCAAACATGTGCAGACTTTTGTGTCATATTCCCTAACACACATAACTATGCAATAGTATCTACATATTATTATATAAATGATGAGTCAGCTAGACACGATGTATTGTATCATGGGATGCATTTTTGCAAAACTGACATCTTATGTGAAGCTATCAGCATCTGGAGATTCTTGTTTCTACAGAGTCCTGGAACCAACTCTCCCTGCATACACGGAGAGACAAATCCACATTTTGTGCTCAATTAAATTCTTTATAAACTAACTACAGTCTGGAGTGCTGTACTGTTCAAAATAGCACAAAAACCTATTTGGAATACCTCAGGGGGGCTTCTATCTTTATCCTTGAGAGAAGGTTGTTTCCTAAATGGAAATGTTGTCAAGACACCCACCTTCACACCCAGCCTGGCCCAGGATGCTATAACAGCTTCCTGTCTAGGAACACCTGGAATGGAGGAAGCTTCCCACAGCAGTCACCTCACAGCTTTAGACATGTGCAGTGCTACCATGTGTTAACACAGACCAAAGCCTATTAGGAAGAAGCTATAAAAAGAAAAGCACAGTTCGTTTTACATATGGGAAAGTCAAGACATAGCCCACATAGAGAAGCTCTATTCTATCCTCTTGGCCTTGAGAAAAATAAATACAGCTACTTCTCATTCTTATAAGTGACATATACAGACTGAAGTGTTTAGGCTTCAGCATCTGAAACATTACTGATAGCACCAATCCCTATTACAGCTGCATAGTAAACAGGACTGACAACGAGAAATATAGGCCCATTATAAAGTTAGCATGGAGGACTGGGTCTGCCACTTATTCTGATTTCCATAAAAGATCCTTCTGTTATTGCTTTATAATACTTTATCACCTGAAAGATTCACGAAGAGCCTCTTTGCATGTGCACTTTGTTAAATGTTGCACAAGGTCTGTTTTACATCCATAAACCAGATTCCTTACTGATGCATTTACCACCAATACAAGGAAGGGTTTACTTTTTTAGCTCTCATTAACATAACCATTGATTATTCGGGAGGTGATAATGTCAATTCAGGGAATAAATCCTCACTTCATTCCTCTGCCCAGGTATAGCCAGTTATACTCCAGTCTCCTTTGTACCACATACTCAGACTGACACTGAAGAACTGTGGGGTTTATTTTATATTCCAGGCTAATCTGCAAATTCTATGAGCAGAAGGACTCGGTCCTAGGTTTATCCTGTCTTACAAACAGCACAAGGCATACCGATTCTTCATCAAATCCATACTTGTTGAATGAAAAATTATATGGTGTGATTAATTTAATAGTTGGCTTAGATCAACATCAAAGGCCCTAAACACGAAGAAGTGTTGAAGGAAAGTTCTGGAAAAGAGTTGCTCTATACATTGAACCTTTGGCCAATGCTTATCAAACAATTAAAGATTTATTGATAGTGTAGATGTTGGAATATGGCAGATCCAAAACCTGATCCCAATTGATCTTTAGTCTTCAAAGTAGCCATCCCTTGATAAGCAGTGTCTGGCCCAGTCCCCTTGGGGCTAACAGGCACAATGCTTTTGTAGTGTTCTAACAACATTCTAGTTTCCTTCCAGAAAAGGCCAAGACTGTCATCAGATAGCACCCGAGCTGAGACTTCCCAGCTCTCCTATAGCTACTGCTCCCTGCAATGTGTTTAAAAAGCTCCTTGATTTATGGCTTTTGTTGTTGTGTCACACAAAATTGTCATTAAACCTCTACCACATTGGAACACGGAAATCGAGACAAGCAGAATCTGTATTCCCGGGACAGACGTGGTCACATGAATTGTTCCAGAATAATCCCTCTCATTCCATTTGAAGTAAGTGATGTATTTTTGCAACCATGAAGAGTAAAAGCAATGATGTGTGGTGGGGTGGGAGGTAGCAGGGTAAGTGGGAGAAGGGAGTGGCTTCTTCAGGCAAAGTGCTAAAGAGCTGAGGCTAGTACATTGGAAGCCCGGCTGAACACTCACCCTTTCAGATGGAAACAAACTGTAGGTGTGAAAATCAGGACACAATCCCTAATGCAACTGCAAAATTCTTATCTTAGATTTACAAGCTTGCTTTGAGGACCAGCTTATAATTTAGGTGGTATTTCCCCATCTTCCTTCAAATCACAGTCCCTAGAAAACATGATCAGATATTTCCTGGCTAGCCTCATCCCATTTAGGCCAACCTGGGCAAGGGAAACTGATAAGCAATTTCTCCACCAGAGAAATGAGCCAGTTCAAGGCAGATTAGATTATATTAAGTGTAGGTTTATTGGAAAGCTGCCCTCCAGTGACTTCACTGACCCTAAGGACCAAGACCAGAGATGTCACCATGGGGATCAAGAGGCAGGGGAAAGAGAAAGGGCATATATGCAGAGAGATACAAGAAGGAGAAGAAGAGAGTGGAGAGAACAAAATGTCTGAAATATATAGGGAAGAGCCTCTGTGGGGAGAGAAGCCCAGCCTCTTGGGCTGGAGACCTCGGTTGGGGTCAGGGTATTCCATCTAGGGACTGATGAATGCTGGAAGAACCTGGAGGCCAGATCTACGCTGTTGTGCAAAATATGCACCTCTGTTTCTTGTCACTGTACCCAGAACAAGACCCACCCATCTATTCCCTTTTAGCCAATGTCTTTTAGCCATATGTCTTCAGAGGCTAGATACAACCAAGTTGTTTCCAGGGGCAGTAGAAATGTTAACAGCCAAAGCACCAAACATTTTTTTTCTTGAGGGTTTCTTTTGTAATGCTACAAAAGAGGAGAAAGGTTTTTTGTTCATTTGTTTGTTTTTTGGGTTTTTTTTTTTAATCACCATGGCAATGAATGCAAAGCTTCTAAATCTGTAGGGAAGTATTAGGCTCTCAGAATTAAAATAAGGAGAACAATAGTCTATCCCTAGCCTTCCACCCATGCCGGCAGCACCACCCAGACTGAGAGAAACCTTCTATCAGAGCCAGACAGTCAAAAATTTGGAACAGCTCAGGCAGGCACTTTACTTCATTCAAATCTATATTACTTTGGATTTATAGTCAATGTGAAAATAAAGCATTTCCCAGTCCAGGTTTATGTATGTCAGGGCTCACTGAATCCAGGAGGTTTCTCAGCTACCCACCTGTATACAGCAGGAACAAGCCTGCTCCTTCCTGTACATTCTAATCTGGAAATGGCATGTTCTTCTGATTTGCCCTCTAGCCTCCTTGGCAGACTATCGGAATCCACATCTTCTTGAATAGAAGTCTAATTATTAAGTAATTAAAGTTCATTTCATAAAGAGACTTATCAACTGGGGGACAGACCTGGTCGTTGGAAATATACTTTGGGTTTAAATATTGAGTGATGTGGTAATGTTTTGCAGTCGCCAGAGGAGAGCAGCTATAAATACTCTGTTTGCTCTAAATTAAAGATTGAAGGTTAAGTTCGCTCTAAGAAGGACCATCTTTGCCCCTGCTTAACTATCAAATTAGCTGAAGGGAGGAGAAAAGAGGCAAGCCAAAGAGATGTTCTCTAAGTACATTTTTTTTTTCTCAAAGCACTAAAGAGCAATAATGTAACTCCATGGGATTTGTTTCTGCTCTCTGTCTCTGCTTTCCATGTCTCCTTATTGTAGGTTGTTCTCCACCTGCTTTGCAGATCTTGCTTCTCTCCTCTCTTGGTGTCTTTCCATCTCCTCTGTTTCTCTATCTCTCTGTCTCTCTCTGTCCTTCTTTCACTCCTGTCCTCTCTCTCCCTCCCTCCCTCCTTCCCATTCATATTTGCAAAACAATAGACTCTGAGGTGATTGGTTTAATAGCAAGTGAGAAAATGTAGACTAACATTGTTAACCTAGCAAACCTGCCTGCTGTGTTTCAGGTACCGTCCTATATATGTAATTTTGCCATGTGGACAATTTAGTTGAACAATGTACAGAGTATATACAAAGTGGAAAGGAAAAGATTAGAAACAAAAATATACAGACATTGTCAGTTCCTATGCTAGCTCTACAATTTACTCGCACAAATAAACTCTTTCCCAAAGCCAAAGAAACAGTCAAGAAAAGACAGAAAATCTTTCTTTGGAAGTCACCTGCTAGATTTGTTTCAGATAACACTCTGGGAGATGACACAGTATTTTATTTTATTTTATTTTATTTTATTATTTTATTTCATTTTATTGTTTTTTTCAAGACAGGGTTTTCCTGTTTAGCCCTGGCTGTCCTGAAATTCACTCTGTACATCAGGCTGGCCTTGAACTCAGAAATCCGCCTGCCTCTGCCTTCCAAGTGCTGGGATTAAAGGCATGTGCCACCACCGCCCAGAGACACAATGTTATCTATTGAAACTATTGATGGTATACATGACTACAAAGCAGGTGGTGGTTGGAAAGACTCCATTTTTCTCACGACCAAAGTAGAGTGAAGAAGCTGTTACTTCAAATCTCACCTTTCATTAGATTCTCCCTTAGTTGACCTTCAAACCCAGAGTTTGGACTCTAGATAATCATCTGTAATGCTCTGTATTACCACCGTCATAATGAGGACAGAGCACTCTTTCTGAAAGGATAGGTTTTATGAAGCTATTATAGAAGAGAAGCCAGCCACTCCAGAGATGGATATCAGGACCCACCAACTCTGCTCTGGAGGGAGTTACCAGACATGAACTACACCTGTGTGCTAAATGCTCCTTCTCCTTCTGATTTTATTATCAGCTATCAGACAAGCCTGAGTTCTGCATTGCCCTTCTAACTCTTTCCTTAAGTCTATAGCAAGGGAGCTCTGGGGAGGTTCACCTAGTAGCATTTTAATGAATCTCTTTTCATCCATCTGAGTTACTATATTATATCTATTTTCAGCGCAAGATTAAATATGGAAGCATTTTTCCACCTCATCCTCCAACCTATGCAGTGCTGTTTTCCAGGATATAGATATTTCATAAAATAAAATGAAATCATACAGAACACTGATTGCCATTACTTTATGTTCAGTTTAGCATAGAAAGAGTTACTCACAAGTGATGCTAAATACCAAGCCGTGCAGAGTGATAGCTCGCTCTCAGATTAGCTATGCTGACCTGATCTATGACTTTTACACGGGTGATTTACCTTCATAGATGTATGAAGCCAAAGGGAAGTTCATAAGAGTTATACAAATCGGTTAGATGTTTGACAGTTTGATATGGAGAAATGCTTTGGGCATTCTTTAAAAAGAAAATTAGTGCAGAAAAGCTTTATAAATCAAAAAGTAAACACAAGCAACATTTATATAGTATTTAGTATATAATCTTCACAATGAAAACTAGGCCAGTAAGTATATAAATTGATATACCACTTGGAAAATTAATTTGCCAGTACAGCAATTTAAACAGAAATACTTCTAGGAGTTTACCAATAAGTATATAAAAATATTAAATATATAAAAGCATTTTGTTCAATATAAAATTAGAGAAAAATTAACTTATCCTATTGATAATTGGTTAAACAAATTACACTGTATCCACTTATATATTTTTTTTGAAAACAACTGAAAACTAAGTCAGTAAATGTTTTAGTTATTTGCAGAGTCTTAGTCTCTAACCAACTGGCTTCAATTTATGACTCTCCACATTCAGTTTCTCAATTTCTAGGATTACAGGAATATTAGCATACCAGACAAACTTTGTTTGTTTGTTTTTTTCAGTAAAGAAATACACTTATGTAATTTTGTGGGTTTTTTTTTAAAATAAAACTTATCTTTAAAAAGTATAGTAGGAAACAGCACATAATAAAAGCATTCCAATAATCAGATTATCTAGCGCAAACTTTCACAAGCCTTCATGAACCTATCGATGTCTTAAAGAAGATGCTTTTCTCAATAGCCTTGAACAAAAATGTTGTTTTAATTCACTGCTTTGAAGTTAAAATTCTCATTACAAAAGCTGCTATTGGCTGGTAAATAACAGTAATGATTTTTTTTAAAATTAAACCAGAAGCCAAAACTTTCTACCAAGCTTATATCCCATTGAGTACTGCTCATGGAGATTGACTGTGTATGTTTCCATAACAGAATGCGTCAATCAAATCATCTCAATTACAGAAAGGCTAGCCCTTAACATTTGCATTGCACTTCATTCTACTTCTCGTTATTATAAATACCTTGTCTTTACTTTATCCGGGTTAACCTGCCAAGGATACCTAAGCAATGCTAATTAAACTAACTCACGGGCATTTCCAGATCACTTGCTTTTTTTTTCATCCAATCATTAGTTCATTTAATCATTCAATCAGTGTTTCTAAGTTTCTGAGTCATGGCAAGCCTTTGACTCCCAGGCAAACAAAAGTATTTGGTGTGGTGATCAGGGTGTTTCAATATGAAGATGATATTCTAAAATGTAAATTAAACAAGGGAGTGTCTTTCTCTTAGAGCCCATTGGAGACCTATGCATGGTAGCAGGGAAAGGCACAGAACCTCTTTTCTATCCCTGCCTTACCCTAGTTAGACCACTAGATTTTTTTCCTGACTTTGAGCTGAGAATTGGATTAGAACTGATATTATTCTTTTTCATGCTTCCTTAACCTTATATTTAAACATATATAAAGACATTCTTTCCTGGTCTTGAATGTGTTAACTGCAGATCTTGGGAGTTCTTAACCTCCAGAGATGTATATGATAATGTCTTATGGTAAATCCTTTCCTTGAATAAGCAGTCAGACAGACAGACAGAAAAATATAGGGTTGACATTCCCCAACTAAAAAATGTATGTGTGTGTATATGTATATAAAACTTTCAAACACTGACATATATCAATATGCAAATAAATGGCACCTGGCCTGGTGAATAAAATTATTAAAAGCATTTATATGACCATACCTCATAAGTATGTGCATGAAGCATGTTTTATATGATACATGACTGGATTTTGTGTTCATATTTGCCACAATGTTAAGAGTTCTCATTGAACATATGTAAATATATCAAAATCTGAAATAACTCAGAAATCTGAGATGTTTATGGTCCCAAGATTCATGTTCCTTATTTTATGGATCAAATGCACACCAAACAAGAATTCTTTGGCCCATAAGAGAATGTATATTTGTAACTAGGTTTGTCTTTGTCCATCTCATCAAATGGTGCCTTTTGTATCATCACACATGCCTTTCTTGATAATAAAAGGAAATACATGAGGAACCTATTGCAGAATTATCATTAGAGATGTTTTTGGTAAAGCAATACTTAGAAACAAACACTCAACTTTGTAAACTGCAAACAGGGTCTTCATAAATAAATAGGCATATTCAAGATCTATGAGGATATTCTAGACAGAGAAACAGAATTGCAAAAACCCTAACTCTAAGAAGTATGCAAAATTTGATATGTAAAAAATTCAATAAATTATGAAGAAGCAGAGTGAGATGTGTGTGTGTGTGTGTGTGTATGTTGCTTTGCTGTGGTTTTTACTATATTACAGAGCTCTGTAACGTTCTTGATTTTCACCAAGATTGTACTGTTTCCTTTACTGAAATATTTCATAATAGTAGAAGTTGTGTGCTCTGTGTCTTTGTATTATTTCCTAAGTGGACATAGAAACAGAATACATATTGAATGATTTCTATATTATTTATCACATAATTAGGGATTTACAGTCCATCAAGCTACATTCATGTAATGTTATATGGCATGTGTTACCTCTTACTAGTTATACAGCCATGCTGTCACTGCTGAGAAGACAATCATAATCCTAAATTGGGCATTCTGGGATGAGAAGGAAGAAATGACATGTGGAATGTTTTAGAGTGAAAAAAATTACAAAGCTCCAACAATGAGAAAGCATATAAGATGAAGAACCTATCACCAAGTTTGTTATTAGTTCCCATGATCATCTGTACAATAATCTGCACTGTGAAGATTTCTAAATCTTAATTGAGTTTCTACCACCAAACAACAGCATCCCAGCTATATGATTAGTCTTAAAAGCCACTCAATTGGGGTTTTTAAATCATGTAGGGATTGTGTTACTCTAAACCTAGCACACTACCATGGCTGGGAAGATCATGAACCCTAGAGGAGAGCCTTCTACTGCCACTTACCTAAAGCTGTATAATTTCTAATTGCACTCTAAATATGTATCCTAATGTGTACAGATGAGCGTGGCTCTCACACCTCATTTAAGAACCTTTTGGAACATATGGAGATGGTTACAGAAATTCTGGATTGGTTAAAATGCAGACGCAGATAGACAGTGGGGTTGCCAACCTCACATGGTATACCTACAAAGTAACTTTACACCTGATACTTCAGGGAACATCATGGAAGTAAGTCAAGGTGGAACATTTGGAAGAGTCAAAAGAGCGTCTTATCTGCTAAGAGATAATGACTTCTATATACGACAGAGATTCTGTTATAATAAAATCCCAACAAACTTGTCGCCTAAATAAAACTTGTATAATTACACCAGTTGAAAGGTCATCATGGATGGGGAGAATCCCATGATATTCCAGTACTAGATGCAGGATAATAGGAGAGTCATAGCTTCTGAGTGGGGGAGAATCAGTCTTCTTCAGGGATAATCCTATGATAGATTATCCAACCCCAAATGGCCTTTTTTTTTTTTTTTTTTTTTTTTCGAGACAGGGTCTCTCTGTGTAGCTCTGGCTGTCCTGGAACTCACTTTGTAGACCAGGCTGGCCTCGAACTCAGAAATCTGCCTGCCTCTGCCTCCCAAGTGCTGGGATTAAAGGCGTGCGCCACCACGTCCGGCTCCAAATGGTCATCTTAAGCACATATAAAGATCAACATTAAACGAACTCATATATATATGAAAAGAGATCAAAATTTGGGAGGAAGTAGGGAGGGCATAAGAAAAATTAAATTTTTTAAATTGGGATTGTGATCAAAAGTGACTGAGACTATCATAGGTACTATATAAAATCAGAAAATATAAGGTACACTCTTTGAATGACAGTATCTCCACTATTATTTCCTGGCAACAGTTTCCCTCTAAGTTGGTTTAGTAAGACCATCAACTCCATATGTTTTTGTGTTTTGTTTTGTTTTAATTTGTTTTGGGGGGGTGTTTGTTTCTGTTTGTTTGTTTGTTTGTTTTAGCAAAGCAAATACCTGAGTTCTATTCAGAATTTGTAGACAGAGTCAAATTATTGAGCAACCTCAATGGGACATATTTTCAGTGTAAGCAGGTAGCAGAGAGAGTAGTGTCAGTCCAAAGCATTTATCTTAATATATTAATTTGTTATAGTTAATTTGATAATACCTAAGACACACATCACAGACATCAAAATTAAAACTACATTTTTTCTCTTATAATTTTGCTATCTTTTTCCCACATCACAAAACCAATCTTATGAAAAGTGAAGCAAAAGCCAGAGTACAAACAATAATCTAAATTCTATACTTTAATAAATCTGTAAATGAGAATTTTATCTGGAAGGATCCACCAGGGGAAACCTGACACTAGTAAAATTCATTTGCATGTTTTGTGTTTTCCCAACTACAGTGAACACTAAAATAATTCTGTTTAGGGCCTGCTTGTGTGTATGGGGGAGGGGTTGTATGTGGGGAGTTGTGTGCGTGTTCACTTGTACTCCATTTGCATTACTGTGGGGGTGGGCATGCATGGATCTCTGAATACAGATACAGATACCAAAGCATGACACCTTGTTGACTTCCAACAGTTTAATCAGGAAGCGCTCAGGATCAGCCTCTGTCTGTCCCATAATGGCTGTTTTACACTCATGGCATTTACTGTCTTTCTTAGCTCTCAGAAACCATTTGAAAGTAAAGGAGTGTCAGGAAGTTGGAAGACAGTAAATCGTCCTGTACGACACCCTCTCAGCTCTGAGTTCATTGTCCTAAACCCAGCTGTGCCATATGACACTGGTGTGTGGAGATTGATGGAATGTGGCCACATCTATCCAGGAAGTTAGTTATATTTCTCTGCTGCTTCTAAGAGAGAACAGAAGTGGGCTGCGGAATTTTGGCAGAAACTCAATCATAAGATCACAAGGCTAGAACCTAAGATTTGGTCTGGAGTCTTACGAACAGGAAGGAGTCAATAAAGAGCTCAGAGATGCAAAACACTGAAAAACTCAAGCTAACATAAATAACTATACCATTGAACGAAATCATGAATAATTAACTGTCATTTATTGTGACTTCACAATATTTTATAGTAGCTTTCTGTGATTAATTTACTCTTCAGAGAGGACATTAGCCTTCATGGAGTAGCTAAATTATTGTTATTTTAATATCTTAAGTTTTCAACAAAGACATCAATCATCTAGGTTCAAAGCTGTTTTATTTATGCCAATTTCTGC
Source organism: Mus musculus (assembly GCF_000001635.26). Classification (NCBI taxonomy): domain Eukaryota; kingdom Metazoa; phylum Chordata; class Mammalia; order Rodentia; family Muridae; genus Mus; species Mus musculus. The sequence goes on from NC_000084.6 coordinate 71,841,411, forward strand.
CAAGTTATTTAAATTCACTTTCAGTAAAATTTGCTCCATTGGAAGCCAGCTCTTTTCTTGGCCTCAGAGTCTGAGGACTTGAGAGCCTTTAGAACGATTTATAGAGTTCTACACCAGAGTGACATCTGAGACACATAGTGATAATTTATTGTAATCTTCGCATTTCCTTTGGGAGAGTTTTGCTAGTGAACTGAGTATTATATCGAGAACTATCTGTTACAATGACAACAGAATCCATAATATGAAAACATGTTGAGTGACTTGAGAAATACAACTTAAGGTAACTTTTTACCAGCATATTTGCAAAAGTCTTAATACCAGATGATAAGTTCATATTTGAGGACTCCAATATACTCTGAATATCTCATTCATTTCCTTAATTTTATGTGATATATACACAATTGCTTATTTTTTATTGGATTTTGAAATGTTTCAGTCCTTATCACCCTATAAACAAGCATGCCCTACTCTTGAACAGTGCCACATGTTCTCCCATCTACCTGGCCATCATTGTGTTACTCTGCTTCTGCCTCTCAACTAGAATACTTTCCATTTTCAATCACATAAGCACAGGGGTTTGTAAGGATTGGAAAATATTAGTCTGCAAGTTCTAGTATGTCATAGGAAATCGACAAGTACTTTCTGAGGAAACAGCCAATATATCTGAATTAAAATCATCCTAACCACAGAGCAAATATTTTCTTTTGTTTCTGATACCTCGGAACTTACTAGTGTTTGCATCAATTGGTACTTGCTAAATACTCATTGTCTTAGTTAGGGTTCCTATTGCTGTGTCAAAGTAACATGACAAAAAGCAGGTTGGGGAGGGGTGGAGGATGCCTTACTGTTTGTTCTTCATGGCTTGCTCAGCCTACTTTCTTGTAGAACCCTGTACCACTAACTTGCCCAGGGGTGGCAGCACCCACAATGGGCTGAGTCCTCACACATTAATCACTAATTAAGAAAATGGTCTACATGCTTGCCTACGTCTTGATCTTACAGAGACCTTTTTCTCAGTTGTGGTTCCCTCCTCTCAAAGGACTACAGCTTGCATCAAGCTGAGCCAGCACACTTACTGTACTGGCTGCCATACTCTCTTTCAGTCTCTGTCTCTCAGTTTGCAATTCCACTTTCTCAAGCAAAGGATAGTTTGCTCTGTATTTCTGAGAAAATTCACAGTGTCTGAAACAGCAAAGAAACTCTTTTGAGTATCGAAGATACTCTTCTGAAAATTATTGTTACTCTAAGGAGTAATTATGTATTTTTGACCCGTTTAAACAGAGGACCGTGAGGGAAGGAGACTCAAAATAGTCTGCTTGTTTTGCTTCATCCTTTAGTTGTATTGATGGTCTTTTTAAAAAAAAATTATTATTTTATTTATTTACTATAGTATATTTTATCATGGTCTCAACTTACAAAAAATGTTATTATTAAAGTTTGGGCTTTATAACCTGTAATACTTTAGAACATGTGGAATTTGGTAAGGACATACACTTTTTAAACAAGATATGTAATATAACCTTCATGTTTTGCGGTGATCTTTCTTGATTCTGAAATATAGGGCTTCATTAATAATATAATATGTATCAATCATGGTAACTATAGTGTTAATATCAGTATCTGTATATCTTTCCAAAATAATTTCATAAATTCATTGAAGGTGAGAAAACTTTAGCTATTATGTTCTTTCCTTAATCTTGCCTACCACCTGGACAGTTAGCAGGGGCTCAGTGGTGATTGGCTCATCGTTTACCAAAATGTTGATTTTTATCTACATTTTTCCTCCAACCATTTTGTCCTGCAATCACATTTCTAGCAATGACTAGTTGGACAATGAATTGGTGTGCTACTCCTTTGCGAAGACTATTTCCTCTGCTCTCAGCATTTCTTAGGTAATGGTAGATCTTTGAGTAGAGTTGAGGCTTAAAGAGCTTTACCACGTCTGAGTTAGCATGTCTACTGGTGTCTGTGTTCTCTTACACGTATTTACATCACGTATATTCCTTCCAAGATATATGTTCAGCTATCAAAGTCATTAGGGAATCCACTGGGAACGTCATATTCTAATCATAGTGCATTTGTAGTTTTTGAAAAGTAATTTGAGGTTAAGTGACTGAAAGAATGAACAAAAGTTTCATTTGTTCCCTTTTTAGTTTTCTTTTTGAAAGCAAGTTTAATCAGAACTTATATCTAAAAATAAGCTGACCTCCGTTCTCTCCTAATTTAAAGAAACAGTATTAGGTGTGTAAATCTTGAGCATGTCCATAACAGGTTGATTAATGATTCAAACCTATTGGAGACGATGACTCATTTCTCACACCAAGCTGAACTGCTAATTTTCAGAGATAAATGCACCTGTGGAAAAGAAATCATATCTTTAAATTGTATTATCCACCTACAAGACCACATACTGTTTTGTTCTTGTTGTTAATACAGAAATCAGAGGGTGTAAATCTCTTCATCTTTCTGTCAGCAGTTCTGGCCAGGGTGTTAATGGCCTGAAGCCCAGAAGTTGCATAGGCTTCTAACCAATCAACAGTGAAACCACTTAATTGGCATTTCAAACAGGAAACACGGAGGTACTGAGTGGGAAGGGGATGCTCAATGCTAATGCATTTAGATGAAAACATATTTTCAAATCTTCAATTACAACAAGAGATCTTAATCCTTTGTGATATAAAGTGGGTTAAACAGACTCATTTCACACATTAAATGACAAAGAAAAAATTTGCCCATTGAAAGTACATTATCAATGACTTAGGAGATATCTTTCCAAAAGAACAAACCCGACTCCCCCCCCCCCCCAAATGAATGTGGTCTTGTTTCTCTAATAACAATACAAAAGGCTTCCAGTATAGAAGCTAGATGGTGAAAGTGACCCCTGGTCTTTAGCACAACTGAAGCTAAAAGCCAGCACATAGGCTTCAACACTTATCAAAATGGGAACAAAGACCTAATCTAGCAAAGACCTATTTTATAGTTCTACAAAGGTCCCTGAATCAACTAACCTTGCATTTGGCTTCTAGAATTCTGTTTCTGGTTAAAGGAAGTATTACAACCCGGATGTAGTTTTAGTGGAAGAAAGAGAGAGAGAGAGAGAGAGAGAGAGAGAGAGAGAGAGAGAGAGAGAGAGAGAGAGAGAGAGAGGAAGGAGGGAGGCAGGAAGGAGAGAAAGAAAGAGGGGGGGGGGGCTGGGACCATCAGGGTTGCATGATTTGGGCAGGTTCCTAGTGCAGCCAGTAGCTGGCAATAATGACTTTCTTTTCACCTTTAAGAGTGTCTGTGTGTTGATGTCTGGTGGGCTTACTTGGCAACAGTGGTTCTCTTGGACAAATGGGTGCAAACTGCATCATTCCCAGATGTCAGGGCTCAGAATACAATAGCAACCCTTGGCATTCACTGAAACATAAGACACTGAAAAGCCTCAGAGTTTCTCTTAGATTTTCCATTCTCTGACCTCCCCCAACCCCTGATCACTGACATGAATAATTGAGCACAGAATTCCTGCTCTCTAAGGTGGATCACTGAAAATGAAATTCTTCCTCCCCAAAACATGCCAGGAACCCAAGGAACACCATTCCCTCTCTTCTCCTTTCTGGAGGACAGTCATCCAAAATGGTCCTGCTCCATATTGGAAGAAAAAAGAAGGATCATTCAGAAAGTCTGTGAAAATGAGCAGCTATGCCTAGCTGAACTCCCTCTTAATTCGACCGATATCACTATATATTATAACCAATCACACTTACACAGCTATACTCTCTTCATCAGTTCTAAACACATGGAGTAGTTGCTTTCCCTAAATTTAGACTTTTCATTCCTATAGTTTCCAATGTCATACAAAATTAAAAATTAAATAAATCTCTTTTTGTCTAGTTAACTTGTCTTTGTTATTGGCATGTTGGAAAACTGACCCTTTTGCCTGTTAATGAAAAGAATTACTAGTGCAGAAACAAATAAAGTGGAATAATAGCATACAACATGCTCACAGGAACTTTATGTCTGAATATGATGGCATTGGAGAATTTCAACTTTTGTCATTTTCAGGGGAAATACTTCTTGGAGCTAAGATAAATAGCTATTTCAAACTATAATTTAGGGGGAAAAGGACATTATCTGGTATCTACAATGGTTCTGTATTAAAAGTATTAAACATTACATAAGTGATAAACTATTTGCTTAAATATTTGTTATAAAATGGGGACTATATGATTCTAATTATACCACTATGCACTGTATCTAAAAATAGACGTTTCTAAAGCTAGTTTCCTTTAGTCTTAATGGAGCATCATTAAACTGAGCACCACTGTGACCGTTTTTCATGAATCACCTATTTTTCCCTCTTGTATTATATAGGCTTTGATGGAGGAAACACAATAAAAACACTAGACAGCATAAAGGGTAGGGGATTATTGTGACCACTGTACAGGTAATTAACCCCTTCTAATAGGATGGAAGGCCTTGCACATAGCAGGGAGTACATGCATAGCACTATAGACTGGTCAAGAGCCCTTGCCTAGGAATGTCTTAGTCCCAAGAGTCAGACTAGATAGAGAGTAAATTACTCTATAGTGATTTGCCCTAAAACCAGACATCAACACTCCCCCCTCAGTAGATCTGAGAGTATCATGGAAATCTGAGCATATTATAAGAAAGATTCCTAGGTTAGGCAGCAATGCTGTGAAAGTTTTGTTTTCTGTACGGGACATAGCTGTTGACTCAGGAGCTTACAGCAGCTGTGATTACCTTTACAAGAATTTCACAGAGTTAAAGCCTGCACTATTTCATCAGAGACAAGAGAGGTGAAGTCCTACTTCTTCCAGAGGAGCTCCTGACAGTTAATGGCTCCTGGAAGAAGGGAGCTAAGTAACCACTGATAAATTGTTCATAACATCAATCCTTATTAAACTCAGTGATTATACACACACAGAAAAGACATGGATTCAGGAGAGGAGATTTGATGGAAAGGTTTTCAGTAGAAATAGACAAGAGAGGAAGTTGAGAGAAAACAATGAAAGTTTATTGTGCACATATTTGAAATCACATGGAATACAAGAGAAAATAATAAGCTCGACTCTCCATTTGTTCATATATATGCCAATGAAACATTAAAAGATAATTGACATTTTCTAGATGTCTCTTAGTGTAAAAACAGATAAGCCAACATTAATTAGTGTTAAAGTTGTAGAGTGAGAACAACAGGATTGCAACCACATCATAAGCTTTCCAGCAGATCTTAACTGGAGATAAAAGACAGCCTTGGACCAATAACATCTGCATCAAAAGACTTTCATTTAATTTAACATACATTTACCAAATCTACTTCACTGGTATCTGATTTTTTTCCTATTCCTCTAGAAGAGCCCAGGAAAACAGCAGTATTGTACAGAAGCATCTACAGTGGGAAACATATACTGACTATTAGCCAAGGATTTCCCTTCATCTACTTTGTGGAGCATAAGTTGAAAATGGCTGAAGGAAACTCTATTTACAGGGATGATTTTCACACATTGATCATTATAAGAAATTTCAATTCAGTGCCAAGAAACAAAGTGCAACTGGGATACAGTTATACCTATGTATTTACCTATTGCCTCTGGCTCATTTTGAACTGTTAGAATAAAGCTCCAGTGACAGAGAGATGTGTCTAGACACAGAGAAATGCTTGCTCCGTATAGCTCTATAGAAGAGAAGGTTATCAACTCCTGTGTATAGTAATGCTGACTCAGGGATTCTAAATTAACCAGTAAACTTGTATATTTGTTGTCTGAGATTACTTGCACAAAAATATAATTGTTTAATACCTTAACCTTCCATGTAGACATGATCCCAGAGGGGACTTTTAACTCTCAAAAGCAAAGTTTTTATGACCATAATAAAAGCAACAAAAGGAAAAAAATGGGAAAGGTTTATGAAATAAATGCCTTTCTTGCTCTCTCTTTTTAGGTTCAATTTGATTTTCAGAGTTACTCAGCCAGTAACAAGTAATATAGTATTTGTTAAATCAGCAAATCTGGAATTTGCAGTTTGCAGTATTATCAAAGCTCAAATATGGAAGCCATTCTCAGTGCCTTTCATCCTAGATTGCAATCAATGCAGTTGTCACAGTTTGTTTCCTAAGTCCTCTAAGTGAAAGGAACTAAGAATAGGCTTTAAAAAAGGAAGAGTTTGTAATTGGATAGGTGTTCAAATTTCTACACTAGCTCAAGTGTTGCTCCTTCAAAATTATTCTAATAATATTTTCATGAATCAAGTATATTTGAGATGAGTTACTTTCAAACACCGTCAAATATTCTTCAAAGTAATTTTTCCCCAAAATAATTTACTAGGAACATACTCTGGGACAGGAATTGCTTCTGGTACAAGAATAAGGATACTACGATAAACATTACAACTGACCAACCTAGTAAGGAAATATAAACTTGCAAGAGAACTCATACAATAAATAAATGAACAAAAGTAGTGAATGCAAGAGGGTGATAACTATGTGGGAGTGTGATTTAGGAAACAGGGTTAAGTATACTACAAGGAAATAGAAAAGGATGCCCTACAGTTTAACACTTTGGTATTCTGAGAACACTAAAATGAAGGAGTTTGGAAAAGACTTAGAACCAATCTATTTCCAACCTACAAGTTTTTATTTTGCCCTCATTTCTGTCCCTAGACAGATCACAGGAACTAGAATCCTTCTTTAAAGCCAGTAGAATCTAGAAATGCTACCCTGGTTTTCTCCTGTCTTTTGGCAAACAGCTGGCCATAAAGAGATCCTGCGAACTACTTCATCAATTAGTATACCATAAGACTCTTGCTCCAGAAAAAGCTGTCTATACCTAGGAGGGAGGGATTCTGCATAGAGAAGCTAAGAAGTATGAAGACCAGCTTGTTGGGATCCCCCTGGTCAACTGGTGTCTTAATTGTATTTCTCAAAACAAACAAACAAACAAACAAACAAAACAACCCAAAACCTGACAAAAGGCAACACACGGGAGAAAGAGGGTATTTAACATCACAATTTAAGGCCAAGTTACATCATAGCATGGAACTCAAGGCAGGGACATGATGCAGCTAGTGATTTTACATCTGCAGCTCAGAGCAGAAAGATCCAGGTATGGTGGCACAGCCCTTTAATCCCAGCCCTTGGAAGGCCGATGCATGGGATTTCTGTGAATTCTATAACATCCTTGTCTATACAGTGAGATCTTGTCTTAAAATATATCAACAAAATTAAAACTGAACAAAACCAAATCCATGCACACTAAGTACTTTGCTAGATTTCTCTTCTTTAAAACATATTGTTAGAGAGAGAGAGAGAGAGAGAGAGAGAGAGAGAGAGAGAGAGAGAGAGAGAGAGAGAGAGAGAGAGGCCATACCACTTCACTGGAAAATATGTTATTGAGGCTTCCCAGGTAATTGCAGATTGCTTCAAGCTTGCAATAACAATTAACCACCACAGCTGGATACCAATAATTGGTGCTTTTCCCTGTCCAACATATTTCTATCTAGTTGTCTATTTTTTCCATAAACCTGAGCATAAAACCAGGTATTTCTCTTTGGGTCACAGGTTTTACATTTCAGAAGGCACTTACATCCTGCAAAACTACAATAGTATCCATTTACCTATACTCTGTTCTTGTTAACCTGTGTTTTGTTTAGTGTTATGACCATGACTCTTGTGATGGGCGAGAGACAGTAGAACTTTCTGCCTCTACAGTATGGGATCTGCGGGAATTCTAAATATGGAGGTCGGGAAAGGTCGATGTATTGCAAGCACATAATTATATATGTAGTGACAAAATAATATGTAAATGACTAAATGTGAGAACATTTGTTTGACTGAAGATGAAGGATGCTTTGAAGGAAATGACACTAGTCAGTTTCCAAACCTATTCTATAACCTTCCTAATAAGGATGACAAACTATATATACTTGTCTGTTACCTGGGGAAAATATAATTTGTGCTTCGATGAGACACAAACACTATAGCAGCAGCTAAACAAGTGGTTTGGTTTTAAAGGTTCAAGAAATAACAGAATAGTTTTGAGGACCCGATTTAGAGGACTTCTTACAGGGTGGAATGAGGCTGCATAGAAGCAATGATAAGGCAAATGAGCACAAAATGCTTGAGCAGAGTAACGTGTGGGCTCTGTGAACTGTTTCCCATTTCCTAGTGGAGAGATGCATGGATGGGAAGTTATAGTGACTGCAAACTAGAGAATTAAAAGAGTATCTGAATTTAGGCAAATCCCAGAGAATTCATATGCAGGTCCAAAGTTAAGATATGTTCATCCTTCTATAAGACACTGAATGGCAGGATTGACCCTCGCCATTGCAGGGATAACTTGTTAGAAAGTTTCATTATAATGCAAATTTATATAATTAAGGAAATACAAATAAAAGTTCTTTATGAAAAGTGTTTTCTCATAAAACATGTGAATGCCTTCATGATGTATTTAAATAGTATAGTAAAGGATTGATGTTTTTTATTACCTGTCAATTTTGATAAAACTGATCATCAAAGTTAAGTACTAACAAACTAGTAATGGAACACTATATTGTATTTATCATAGTGAAAAGAATGGAGACCAGTGGAAGATTCAAATCTGGAAAAAATATACCAAGAAAACTAGATCACTATATGATTGAGTCTACCAAGTATTGAATAAGAGGTAAAAACAGCCTGTATTTATATTGGTGAATTTTATATTGGTAAACCCCATATATAATGACTGAATTAACTATTCTCTAATATTTACTTGTTGGCTGGATTCCTCCAAACTTTGAGTTGCCATGAACAAAAGTTGTCTAACTGATAGATAAAGTGAAATGATGAAGTCTTCAGAAATAACGTGACGCACAGTAAGCACTTGGAAATGAAGCAAGTACTGGTGATCAGAAAGAGAGCCCAAAGTACTGAGTGCTCTGAACAAAAGAACTGCAAGGGGCTCACAGATGCCCTGCCCTGGCTTCTCCCACCCTTTCTTCTCTACTCACTCCCTATCCTTCTCCCCACTGTCACAAGGGACTTTCTCTGACTTTCCCTTATCTATCAACAGAGATATTATCCATAGAGAACCCCAAATGTTCTGAGTCTCCTCCTTCTGGGACTTCTCAGCCACAGAAAAGTCTACTAAACTATAGGAGATACAGTAAGTGGCAACAGAATTTGTCAGTGGCCTGGTCAGCCCTCCTAGATATAACTTTACCTTAATGAAGCTTAACCTACACAATGAGAAGATATATGTTCATCTCCCTCCTTTCCTCCATTCCACTGCTTACTGCCACCTTTCCCCAGAGCCCCAAGCCATGATTCAAATGAAGAAAAAATTCAGGCATCTGGCTTTTCTCTCATAGAATCAACACCTAAAGATGTAGGCACATGATCAATTCATTGTTTCTCTTTGCCTGCCCTCCATTGCTCTTCTTCATAGACTCCAAAATATAACTGTCCTGAGTGACAGACAAGTTTCTTTTCTCCAACACAGGAAAGGTTGAAAGCATATTACTTTCATTTTAACATGTGTGTCCTCTCACCCAGGGATCTAGAATGTTTGAAAAAGCTAATACGGGTTAGAACTTCTTTTATGAACAGGGCATGGCAGACCTTGCCAAATGGAATGAGAGATGTTTCATGAATGATATCTAGGTGGTGAGGGGATCGCTGGAATTCCTTGAAGCAACCTCATTTTCTTGCATTTAGCTTCAATTTGCAGACAAAATGCCTCAGAGAAATCTCATGAACTGCCTCACAAGGCTCACCTCATTCTTCCTTATAAAAAATCATCATCCTGAGTGAGGTAACCCAATCACAAAAGAACTCACATGATATGTACTCACTGATAAGTGGATATTAGCCGAGAAACTTAGAATACCCAAGATACAAGTTGCAAAACACATGAAACTCAAGAAGAACGAAGACCAAAGGTCACTTTGACCCTTCTTAGAACAAAACACCCATGGAAGGAGTTACAGAGACAAAGTTTGGACCTGAGACGAAAGGATGGACCATCTAGAGACTGCCGCACCTGGGGATCCATTCCATAATCACCCACCAAACGCAGACACCATTGCATACACTAGCAATATTTTGCTGAAAGGACCCTGATATAGCTGTCTCTTGTGAGGCTATGACGGTGCCTGGCAAACACAGAAGTGGATGCTCACAGTCATCTATTGGATGGAACACAGGGCCCCCAATGGAGGAGCTAGAGAAAGTACCAATGGAGGTAAAGGGGTCTACAACCCTATTGGTGGAACAACAATATGAACTAACCAGTATCCCCGGAGCTCGTGTCTCTAGCTGCATATGAGGCAGAAGATGGCCTAGTCAGCCATCATTAGGAAGAGAGGCCCATTGGTCTTGCAAACTTTATGTGCCCCAGTACAGGGGAACGCCAGGGCCAAGAAGTGAGAGTGGGTGGGTAGGGGAGTGGGGGTGGGAGGGTATGGGGGACTTTTGGGATAGCATTGGGAATGTAAAATAAGAAAATACCTAATTAAAAAAAAGTCAAAAAAAAAAAAAAGTGACAAAAGCAACAGAACTGCGAACCTGAAAAAAATCTAGAAACCTTTCAGGTTTCAAAGACCTGGATAAACTAACACTGATAGAAATGCTACACCACCACTTTCAAATGCATCCATGGCATCAGCATCAATGGCAGCATGGATATCTTACATCAGCATCCTACACTGCTAGTTTTATCTTTATCCATGGCTAGGGATGAAGTGGAAGTCCACAGTTTTCTTTGTTTCACTGTGATTATAATTTAGACATATATGTGTTCTCGGAGTGCACAAAAAATATTGTTTGCTGTTTATATTTCAAATCTCTACCTCTGAGAAGGAGACAGACTGGTTACAATGTATCCACATTGCTAGTAGACACTAAAAAAGTAACATTCATTGGCCAGAATGAAGCAATGGGTTGGGAAAATATTATTTGTATGTTCAGTAGAAATTTTCATTGAATTTTTGAGCAGATAATACAACTATCCTTGCAAATAGAGAACGTTCTCTATTATATATTCTAAGTCTCTATACATTATAATTTGGAGAAGGAACTTGGGGGATTGTATGTATCTGTATGGGGTTCATATACAAGTTGTACATATGTGAAGGGAGAGTGCATGTATGTGGAGTTCAAGGACAATTAAATGTGTATATAAAAGTGTATATATGGATAAACTTGGTTATCATTCTTTGGGTACTGTAACTTACTGTCCACCTATCTATCTATCTATCTATCTATCTATCTATCTATCTATCTATCTATCTATCTATTATCTAATTATCTCTAATATTATACTTATTGCTTACCTCTACTTAACTGTTAGAGATAGGAAAGGATATTGCTTGATACCCAAACTAAATTTGACCATATTTCATGTATTCCTATGCTGCTTCATTCTTGTAACAGACAAGAAAGGAACCAAATTTATCTATTGTTCCTTGCCTTTTCATTACCATAAAGCCCCCAAGAATGATGCTGGCTAACCTGGTGTACATCATGTGTCATTCTGGTTATGTGCTCTGTCCCCAATCTCAAGGACTTCCAGAAATAATAAGCTGCTTTCTTGAGCTTTTAGGACAATTTCACTTTAAAATGTACCAGTTTCAGAACTTTATACAAAATCTGTTAGTTGGTATTGCTACTGTTGTTGCTGTCAAAACAAAACAAAAACCCCAACAAAACAAAACAAAAAAACCCAGCATATTCATGTTAGCAACAAGGACCCAAAAGAAGAGTTGAAATCAAAAGACAATCAACTAGATGTGAAATTCTGAAAACTTTCGTCAAAGACATCCCATCACTTCCTACTGTCACATATCTGTATAAAGAAGGATGCACCAAAACTTGACTATAACCTCACAACAATTTTATTTTAATATCTATATTCTTTTAGCTTCTTAATACTGGCAATTCAAGGTTTTGATTATAAAAGTTCTCTAGGACAGAGTAATTACTTTTCAGAACTTATATATGGCTGCCATGAAAATCCCGAATATATGTTAAGGTTAAGCGAGTCTTGACCTTTTAAAGCTTTTTTTGTTTACTCATCAATACTAGTTTTAGAGATATGAAAGTATGATTCAGCCTATTTTTGAGTTGTGCTTAGTGTTGATAGTATTTTGTAGAAATGTGTCAGTTTCTTGATCCATTGAGAAAAATTCCAGCTAGTTTCATTAAGTTCATGTTATGTGTTTCCCTCTCAGGGACATCTGCTATGATCTGATCTAAATCTCTTATTCAATGCCAATATGAGGGTTGTGTTGTCATTTTAAAACAGAGTTAACATTTCTGATAAAGAGATTTCTTATGATTTTCAATATTTTGAATATTTATAATACATGATATTTTCTTTCATAATGATCTAGCCATGCAACAGTATATGGAGCCCATTGTCTCCCTATTTTCCCCTTTCTGCAAAAACTGAGGAAACACTAGTACTGTTCTTCTGGGAATCAGAAAAATAAGGTCAGTGTGTAATATTTAGCACGCTGAACTCTGAGTAAAGAGGAGTGAGGCGAGGTCTGGCCTTCCTTCTCCTCACTGTTCATTCTTCCTTCCGTGGATAAGAGTTACTTTCTTTGAAGCCTCCTATTTGTAGGAAGACCAGATCCTGTATATTAGATCTGGAAAAATAACTAGTGTTGACATCATACCAGAGCCCAGGCAAATGTAATCCAGGTTGTTTGTGTATTTTGAGCCCAATCATCTCCCATAAAAATCATTTTCTCTTGCTCTAAAATGGCACACAACCTGCTTGGTTTTTAGAATTCAACCATCTGGCTTTTCTGTCTGTTTCATACTTTGTATATATGTCATATTTTTACACCGTAATACATTTAAATGTCTCTGATTCTATTCATCTGTTTGTTGTCAGCTTATTTACAGACTCAAATAAACAAATTTTCAGGTGAAGAAAATGTTTCCTTTCTCTTTTCTATATATACTAAATTAATCAAAAGAGCAAAATAGACAAACATTTTAACTCACCAAAGTACTTTTTCAGGCTATGGTTCGTAGGGAAAACTCCCCACTCATCAGCTACCCAAGACCATCTCCCTTTACCTCCTTCTCTCACCCACACTCAGTCACTAATGTCAGTACAATCCATCTGAAATTTCTGAATTTACTTGTGCAAACTACTATTTCCTTTCATTCTTATATATCCATGTGTTGTGTGACAAACCTTTTCCTAGCAAGATACTACTTACATGTCTACTCATCCCAGGTATGAACCCACGATGGACCAAAGTATGGAAAGCACTAAAGTGTGACTTGGTGACCCAATGAGTCTTTTTGAGATTACTTTGAGGACTATAAATGAGTGGTTACTTACAGTAGCAGAAATGACTCAACAGACATCTATGTCACTAAAGCCCCGCCACAGCATGGGTGGTAGCTCACAAAAGCTAGAAACCTAGAGCACACTTTACAGCCTGCAGTCAACTACTGGTTTTGAGAATGCCTTTTCCAGGTGATTCTGGTCTAAACTTCTTCTAGATATAGGTCTGGTATTAGAGTCTTCTTTGCATCTTGGTCTGTCACAGATGGACACTCAGCTTTTATAGCTCATGTTGGCAAGGAGGGGCCTAGTGAATCTAGTTAGTTTCAGAAACGTCCTTAAGCTATTTTAAGTGTTTGCTTTTCTGTTTAAGAAAGTATGTCAGAGGATGGAATGCTTCAATCATGGTGGGAAGAAATATACATCACCATACAACAGAAAGATCCAAGCCAAATTTGTCCTAATTTACATGTGAATTGTTCTGTATAATCTTTTCTTGAATGAAAGCCTTCTATAGATTTGACATACCTTAATTTTTGTAAATCATTCCATAAATGACAAAGTCCCAAGGCATATTTACCTATTTAGGCTGCACCTTTGGAAGGGCAGAGAGCTTTAATGTTAATATTTGGTCTGGTTCAACAGGAAGAAAAGAAAGAAACCAAATACTTATTTCTAGAGCATGGTGAGGTGTAAGACTCATTATTGGTCCTTACATATTTTCTGTACCTTGATTTTATTTCAACAGCTGAGATTCTCACCATAGTTAGACCTTGGTTTATAGCTCATTGTTGAAGTGTGAAATGAACTAGACAAAGACTCAGTCTATGTACATGACTTACACACAGAATGAATCCAACAAATCTTCGTAGATGGAAGAGAAGAAATTCTACCAGGAAAGATAATGACAGTTGTTGTTTAGACTCTCTGAACAGTAAAATTATTCACTCTTTTATTGGATAGGTTTGGTGATGACTTCTGGGAAGATAATTAAGTTTTTGTAGTAATTTAAAATTCACTGAGCCCATGATTGCAAATTTTAAGACTTGCACACCACAGTGCTATTAGTATACTATAAAATACTAATGGCCTTAGCCCCACTTGTGTGGAATAATCTGCAGATTTTCCAATGGTCTTCTGATTGTTAATTTTTCTTGGAAAACATGATAGTTTGTTTAATATGTTTTATAAATTTTATGATGACTTGAAGTGTTACAAGGGGAACAACTAGTAGTTAAATGAGTGAAGTTTTTTTTTTCCTCTTTCTTTTTTAATCTGTGGTCTCATCACTGAACTCTGATAGCAGATCATCTCTCAGGAACAGCTGTAGGATGAATAATAAAAAAAATCCATGCAATAATGTATTTTATTAACCCCAGAGTCTACAATTGGCATTGCTAAAGTCTTTGCCAGGCAAGCTTATACATTATTACATTTCCTGGGCATACTTGACATTATGAGTCATGCCTGTTGCTGACCATGTAAAACAGCAAGAGCAGGGCTGGGAAAGGCTTTTGTTATGTTTTTGTGTTGATTTTCATAATGTGGCTGAGCATAAGATCAATCCTCAATTACTTTTCATCTAGAGGCCCATAAACAGGTGGCACAAGTCAATACCACATACTAAGCAGACTCCTGATCTTGCCAACACCATATAGTCACTGTGGACTAGGCAAAAGTATGGAGAATAATCTGAGCCTCCCACACTGCCCCAGTCATTTGTGGTAGTTTGTCAGGCATTTCCATACAAATTTGGTAATAGGACTTCAAGTCACAGACTACCCCTGTGTGTATTGGTCAGGTTCTGTATTCTTACAAAGAACATCATGACCAAGAAGCAAGTTGAGGAGGAAAGAGTTTACTCAGCTTACACTTCCACATTGCTGTTTATCATTAAGGAAGTCAGGACTGGAACTCACACAAGTCAGGAAGCAGGAGCTGATACAGAGGCCATGGAGGAATGCTGCTTACTGGGTTGCTTCCCCTGGCTTGCTTAGCTTGCTTTTTTATAGAACTTAGAACCACCAGGCCAGGGATGGCACTACCCACAATGGGCCCTCCCTGCCTTGATCACTAATTGAGAAAATGCTTTAGAGCTGGATCTAATGGAGGCATTTCCTCAAGGGAGGATCCTTTCTCTGTGATAACTCCACCTTGTGTCAAGTTGACACACAAAACCAGCCAGTACCCTGGACTTCAAGTGCATTCCCCCTAAGGCTGCTCTTCTTTGATTGCTTTATTCTAGAACCTACCTATCTGCCAGTAGCCCCATATTTAGATACCCTTTCTGCTGTGCTGTGCCTTCCTCAGTATTCCCTAAGGGGGCTCACATCTCTGCCTTCAGTGTTTTCCCTCTGGGTTTGAAATTCCTCATACTATCCATGTTCTCTCAGGATTGTACTGGTTGATGCCTTTACTGTTGGTGGGAGTCAACAACTTTCTTGAATTCTAATCCCAATTCAAGAGTCCACTCAAACCTCAAGCAAGTCCTTTTTGTGATAGTTTTCCTCAGTCCATATAGGTCAATGAATAGAACAAACAGACCAAACCAAAACCAAAACATAACACACAAATAAACGAAGAAATCAATCTGTCCAAATTTACCTTCTGAACCAATGGGTGTAATAAGATTAGATATAGCACAGGTGATTTGCCCATGTATAACCTAAGAGCCTCTCCCCCAGAACATTGGAGAAAACTCACGATAGCTATTATCACTGCCATCTGGACCTTCCACTTCCTTTATACTCTAGCATACCCCTGGATCACACAGGAGCTGGCTGCCAAGAAGCTCAGGTGAGAGTCTGAGAAATCCAGAGCTTACTTGTGTGTCAGCATGGGTAATGAGAGCTTCTCATATTTCAACATTCTAGTGACTGTGCCATGCGTACAACACAGAGTTCCATGGGATGCATTTCATCTCCCTGGATCTGAGTCTTTGCTAGACTTGCTTCAAATAGGGTTATGGTATCATCACAAAGAAACTGCTTGCTTTAGATCATCAACATCACTTGCCACCTGTCTTAGAGCTTAACTGCTGTGAACAGGCACCATGACCAAGGCAACTCTTATAAGGACAACATTTAATTGAGGCTGGCTTACAGGTTCAAAGGTTCAGTCCATTATCATCAAGGTGGGAGCATGGCAACATCTAGGCAGGCATGGTACAGGCAGAGCTGAGAGTTCTACATCTTCTGAAGGCTCTAGTGGAAGACTGCCTTCCAGGCATCTAGGTTAAGGGTCTTAAGCCCACACCCACAGTGACACACCTACTCCAACAGGGCCACACCTCCTAATAGTGCCATTCCCTGGGCCAAGCATATGCAAACCACCATAAGACATATGGAGATAATGTAGTAGTTTCTGCTATGTAAACTACCTAGAAAAGAATAGTCATTGTTTTGACTAGAAAGTCAGGATATATTTTCAGCAATAAAAATATTTATGAAAACAAGCCAAAGGATTTTAATTCTCCCTTCCCAGTAAGCAATTTGGCATTAATTTACATATATTGTTTTAACTAAATAATGAAATTATTTTTTTTTTCTGTTGAAAAACTCATGGCCAATACTTAGTCTAAAGGGCTGTTCTAATTATGAAGAGATTGTTATTTTCCCATTTGTACAGATTTGGCTCATTAGAGCTATAATCTTTTTTCCCTTAGCCCACAGACAGAATGTAACCTTTTTCTATAATTATGATAGTAAAATGGACTGCTTAAACAAAAGTTCAAATCACTACAAGGCTTGGCCAACATGATGCTTAACAAAGACTAGAAAAGAGATTGAGTCAACAATCCATTGAAGGGACTTCATAAACAGTCATGTCAGTCTCTGGGCTTTGGCTTGGGGGGTCTCATGAAGTGTGATGTTAAGTTCTAATTACATAGCATAACATCATGATGTCTAGCCAGCCAACTTCAAAGGATATTCAGTTTAGACTGTTCTAATCTCCAAATGCTTTGCTGGGTCATTTATAGAATTGAGTCTTAATGGTTAGAAATTAAATTAGAGAGGAAAATGCATCATGTTTCTACTTGACTCAAATGAAAACTTCTTTTTCTAGTTAAGTGGACCATATTTCTCTTTTGATATTTAGCAAGGAAAAAAAAAAGAATGAAAGTCAGGATTTAATGGAGTGAGAACATTATACTGCCTTCACCCCACCCCCATTAGCTTCTCTCATAAAGCAGAGATAGTGGAGTGTTCCTCAAACAGGTCCAGAGCCCATGATCACTAACTGCACTTTCCTCTCAGATTCACACCATTAGGCATTGACTTAGTGTTTGTTTTCACCAGGGTCCAACCTAATTAAGAAGGAATATACATGATATCTTTTACCATTTTTAGAATGAAGAAAATAAATCACCTATAATGGTGATGGATCAGTTGAGCAGCAAATACTTATGAGCCAAGCAAATTAAAAGTGGAATTTAATAAATTCCACATACAAATGGAACTTAACCAGACTTGAAGCTACATCTGTACTAATAGCTCAAAGCAGAACTTGTGGGTGAGGGAGGCTCGGGCTAAGGGTACTTGCTGTTGTTCCATAGGACCTGAGCTCAGTTGATTGTACCTATCAGATGTCAGATAGCTCACAGATTCCTGCAACACTGGTTCCAGGGGATACAACATCTCTTCTACCCTCAGATTCTACAAATGTGACACACACACACACACACACACACACACACACACACAGAGAGAGAGAGAGAGAGACAAAGAGACAGAGAGACAGAGAGAGAAAGAGAAAGACAGACAGACAGACAAACAGACAGACAGATAGACACAGACATATTAGTCTGTAGGAAGAAGTTGTAGACAAACTAGAATTTTAAAATATCTAGACCCAATTCTAATTTGTTGAACATAGTAATTATCCCTAATCTGTGGGCCAGAGCTAAGTGAGGTTTTTAGGTCTTAAGGTGAAAATGAGTCTTTCTGGTGGGACTTTCTTTGATCTGCCAGATGTATAACTAATGATACAGAGGTCTCTAATATAGTTCAAAGCTAAGAAATTTTGCTTAGACAGTGTCCCTGCTACTTACAATTCTTTGAGTCAGTATTATTATTATTATTTATTATTATTATTATCATGTCTTTTCTCCTGCATGTCAAACACAGTTTTGCTACCTCCTTTCCTCTCAGTTTCCCACTCAGTTTTCCTCTCCCTCAGATCCACCCCCGACATCTCCCCTCAGAAAACAGCAGTTATTTCTATTTTGTTGATATAAAAATATCCTGAGACTTGAAGAAGTTCATGCACTTATGTGTTACCTGTGATAGACCTGGAAGAGAATCCTTAACAGTTGTTGTCAGAGATATTTGTATCAACTACAGCATTCTGGTTGTGTCATCACTGACAGAATGTGTTATCCAGAAATGTCATTAAAATAGAAGTTTTGTTGTACTGATGATAGTAGCAATTGAACTTGTGAGCATTCTAAGCAAGGAAGCTACACCTTCAGCTCCCTAAAACAGAATTTTGAAATATTGTAGAGTTAAAAAATTACCTAACATTGTTTTGTTTACTATTATATATGTGAGTAAAATGTTATATAAAGAATATCAATGCCAGGCCAGTTTACTTTCAGGCTTCCCCTATGACTTCCTCATCATCCAGAGAAAACTGAAGCTGCTTTAGATGTGAATGAGCAGGGAGAGGTGGTTATGTGAGATAAGAAGAAAGAGTAAGCAAGGAAATGTCAAGAGATTAAGATCAGAGTGAGAATTACAAGGACCCAGAAGACAGCAGAGACAAGGATGGCCAGGCTTCTCCACAGAAGAGGGCCTCTAGAACGCTGAGGTGCCACACACAGTGCCAAGGACCTCCATTGAGAACTGGATGCAAATTATGGGGAAAAATATGCAAGGGGTTACAATTTGCATTCCTTCATGATACAAAATAGGACTTGAGTAATTCAAATAGACTGTGTATTTGAAGTATCCTTTGTGCTTCTTGGTGGGCTCTGGTGCAACACAGGAAGCTTGGCAGAGATTAATCTGTTCACTCAATAGAATGTCTCATGGATCCCACCTTATTCTCAAAGATTCTTGTATGGATGATAATGGTTATGGACTTGACTCTTTTGCCCATACTAAAGTGCTGGGATTAGAAGCATGAAGCCACCACCACAAGAGGACTACTTGGCACTAGAGATGACACCCAGGGCTTCATACTAGATGCATGTAAACCTATGGCACTATATCCCTAGGTGTGTTGGTTGGTTTTATGTCAATATGACACAAGCTCAAGTCATCTCTAGAAGAGGGAGCCTCAATTGAGAAAAATATCCATAAAATAGGCTGTGGAGCCTGTAGGCAAATCTATAGAGCACTTTCTTAATTAAATGATAGATGGGAGACTGCCCTGGTCATTGTGGAAGGGGACTTTCCCTGGGCTGTTGTTTCTGGGTTCTATAAGAAAGCAGACTTTAATCAGCTAGGAATATGGAGACTGAAGCAGCCAACTCCCGTAGCCAGGCAGGATTTCAAGTAGAGGTTGGGGGGGACATCAACCCACCCACAATACTTTCTACCCAAAATTTGTCTTGCATGCAAGATTTTCCAGGAGAAAGATGGAGCAGAGTTTGAGGGAACAGACAACCAATGACTGGCCCAACATGAGACCCATCCCATGGGAGAGAGCCAACCCCTGTCACTATTCATGACACTCTGCCATGCTTGCAGACAGGAGCCTAGCATTACTGTCTCCTGGGAGCTTTTATCCAGCAACTGATGGAAACTGATGCAGAGACCCACAGCCACAGGTCAAGCTTGAGGACAATTATGGAATAGTAGGGGATAGGATTGAGGGAGCAAGTGAGGCCAAGGACACTACAAGAAGACCAAGAGAATTAATTAATATGAGGCCATGGTGGCTCACAGAGACTGAACCACCAACCCCAGAGCAGGCAGGGGCTGGACCTAGCTCCTCTACATATAGTGCTTGGTCGTCATGTGAGTCCCCTAACAATTGGAGTGAGGGCTGTCTCTGATGGTTGCTTGCTGTTGGATCCCCTTCCCATAGCTGGCCTGCCTGGTTGAGCCTCAGTGGGAGAAGATGTGCTTATCCATGCAGTGATTTGACAGTCCAGGGCAGGATGGTATCCTTGTGAAGATTCCCTTCTCTGAGGAGAAGGGGAGCGGGGAAGTGAGGAGAGGCGTTTGATTATTTTCTCTTGATATATCTGTATGTTTGATGATATACGTTAGTAAATTCTAATATTTATTTTTACATTCTGCCAACTTTCTTTAAATTAAAATGCCAATTTCAAATAATATTATATAAATACTACTGAACAAAGTTGTTTTATTGAGCATATCCAAAGAATAATATATGTTTATATCCTATGGGATATATGCTTTATATGTATGCAATTACAGTGAATGTCTCAATCATTCTAAGGATAGAATGTAAAGTCTGAAGAGTGTTTTGTTAAAACCTAGTGTAAATTTTTAATTATCTATATATATTTTTTAACATGTAACAGCTCTATGGACATTTGCTACATAGGAGGGACTCAGTAAGTATGGGACAAGTGGCTGGTATTCTGCTAGTATATCTGTTAGAGTCAACTGACCCTCAGCATTAAATTTGACACTGCCTGTTTTCATGTTTTTAGTGACTCAATTTTCTATTCATTTAGAAAAGAAGATTAGGTTAACATAACATGGAAATATGGGTTCATTTTTCACATAGTGAATAGAATATGGAAAATTGAAAGGTAACAAGACTGAATAACAGGGGTATATGAATATGATCAAGACACATCATGTGTTTGTACAAATGTGTCACACTGAAACAGTACCATAGATAATTAGTATATACTGGTAACACATTTGAAAATAATAACTCAAAATAGTAATAACTTTGTGACTAACATAATTTTAATTAATCATTCTATGCCAAACATATTATATAAAAAGAAGTTTTGATGAAACTATAAATTTGTGCTTTACTGGTATGTTCCTGCTCTGTCCCATATCACTGAAACACACAAGTCAGTAAGCTGATTAGGAATTGTATGGGTCTAGAAAGGGTCCCACTTAATGGCAAACCATGTTTTCTGGGTTAAGTCTTACACTGTCCTGGCTAGTTTATTGTTGACTTGACACAAGCTAGGGTCAACAGAGAAACAGGAACCCCAGTTTAAAGAAGTGCCTCCAGAATATCAGGTTGTAGGCTGACAAGCTTGTATTTTCATCTTCCTGATTAGTGATTGGTGCTAGAGGGCCCATCCCACTGTGGTCAACAATCTGTTGGCTGGTAGCCCTGGGCTTTACCATAAAGCTGACTAAGGGCCTGTAAAGAGAACTCCTCCATCATCTCTGCGTCAGCTCCTGCTCAGTTTTAGCTCCTGCTTTGGCTTTCCTTGATGGACTATGGTTCAAGATAGGAAAGCGAAATAATCCTTCTTCTCCAAGCTGTTTTTTGGCAATGGTGTTTCATCACAGCAGTAGAGGCATACTTTTAAAAGATAATACATAATCAATTTGACTACTATTGATAAATATCTAGCAAGATCTGTAAACAAGGTTCAGAGCAATATTTCCTTAAAATGTGTACATATATAACAAAAAACCCTTAAAGCACATCTTACCATATTGTGGAAATTATTTTTTGCAGCAGTGGCCACCTCACATTCAGTGGAACTATGTGTATAGATGTTGAAATACAGCTAGCTTGTCAGATGCATGTGATTAATGGTGTCTACCTTATGGATATATTTCTATTTTAGCAACCTGCAAAAATGATTCAAAAGCTGTTTAGTTTATTATTAGCTTATCATTAAAAGTATAGTGCATTTTAAACGATACTATTAAATCTGAAAAACACTATGATTATTTTTAATTTGGGTAGGATTAAATATGACAACTTAAAGGCAGTTTTGAAACTCATTAATTAATCTGGCTGAACTTTGCCTGCTGATTTTTAACTTGCATCAATAACATGAAGTCAGATTTGACCCTATAAGATAGTTGACATTTTCTAGTTTAGAAAAACAGCAGAACTCTAAATTTAGACTAAGATCCATTACCTAAACTACATTTATTCAACTTATTTTGGAAAGCCATTATTAAATATGCATGTTGAGACTGGAGAGGTGACTGATCATGCAAGCATCAGGACCTGAGCTTGAAACCTCAGCACAGGAAAGTCTCAGGGATAAAGGATTCCTGGAGTCCTTTGGCTTCTAGTCTGGTAAATCAGTGAACTCCAGCGTCAGTGGAGACCCTGTATCAAAACAGGGGACTGGCAGAGTGATAGAAGAAGATATCCAACGTCTTCTTTTTCACTGTCAAGTCTTCACACTCATCTGGATGCACATGGTGACACACGTACACATACACACACATACACACACACACTCACACTCACAAGAACACACATGGTCACACACATGCATACATGATCTCATACAATCACACACATGCACACATTATCACAGGTGCGTGATCACATACACATGTACAGATGATCAAACATATGCACACATATATGATCACACATAGGTGCATACATATATATACAGGTGAAGCTGTAGGGAAAGAACAGCAGAGATTTATGAGGAAAGACCTTCCAGTAGAACATGGTTTATCCAAGTCTATTCCAGATGGCAGACCTTGCTTCCTGCTCATTCTCATTAAGAACAAAAAGGAAATCTCAGTTGAGGATGCCCATAAAATAGAGCCTTACTGTACAGAAAGAATCAATATGAATTTTTGCTCCTTTGAGAACATATCAATAGGAAATATGTCAATACTCATTGCAATAATCCAGTTTTAAATAGATGTTGCCACCGTTTTGAAAAATGTTTCTGAAAGCTTAAAGCTAATTGCTGAACTAATTGTGCTTCTCTTGAATTTCTTAGACGGAAGTGATGAACTTCCAGATTAATTAACTTTACTTCTGAAGAACTGGGAGTGAGTCCAAGTTCTGATTGTCTCATCATTTCATTCCCATGGAAATTATTTCTCTAGCTCTGTCCTTGGGCATACAGTGCTAGAGATAGTGCCACGTGATATACATAGGAACACAGAAATCAATCTGTCTTTAGCAGGTCTGTCTCAAGGATGGCAGATATATTTGCTATCCACTATTGACTTAAAGATTCAAACCCACACTGTAATAGCCATCTAGGAACCATGATCTCTAATTCTTTTGCATTCCACATAATCTTATCTGAAAGCAAGAGTATTTGCTTGTGACCTAGGAAGTTGTTGCGATGTTTTACAAGACTTTATTTATGAGCTTTGATATTTTTTTTCTTTTCTACCTCCCAAATCAAATAATAAAGCCAAAGATCTGGTGTGCTGTCTCTGCAAAGCTTCCTAAATATGAACAGTAAAATTAAAAGTTCAGTTCAGTTGCTGCTATGCCAGCACTTTATCTCCCTTTGGTTCCTCACTCTATTATAAAATTCTAGGAGAGATATTCTGTCCTAAAATTGAAAGAAACATTGTAATAAATAACCAAGTTATAAAAGCAACTTTGTATGAGCTTTGTTGCTAAGAGTGTATTCTGTTACCAGGATGGTTTATTAAAAAACAAACAAAAAAAAGTTGAGAATCTATTGGGGAAAACATAAAGTGATGCTCCCGAGCACGTGCATTTTTGTGCCATAATCCTTCCAGCTTCCTCTTCAGGCACATCACCTACTTCTCAGTTACTAAGATTTAATCTCAGCTGCTCAGCTAGGGGCAGAATCCCCATCCTTGATTATAAGTTAAGTTTCTTCAGTGAGTCAGAGGAAGAGCAACAAACTGGCCAATTCTATCCACTGCTGGCAGAGCTGGTGAAAATGGAACCAGTGGAGAGCCTGTCTTTGTTGGGGACAGGAGAGGAGGCCTAGTTTATTTTCAGAGGTGCAGAGGGGAAACATAATTAACTAGGGTAGGCATGACCTAGGACAGATGGCAACAGCAACTTAGCAGGGACACTATGTCTAGGACAAAGATTCCTGCTGTGCAGAATTAATTCTGGGAATTAGAGGAAAGTCAGAAAGCTTTTGCAAAATTGTGAGTCAAACTACCTGAATTCATCAAAAAGCATCATAGAACATGCTCACTAGGGTTGGGGTGGGGAAGCACAATAGAACTGAAAATATAAATGAATTTCACTAAAAGGAGAAAATGGGATGCAGCAATGCTGACTTGTTAACAATATCTAGTACTTTCTAAAGCTTTTGAATGGTTCAGATGGCACAGCAAACATTTTATCACTTGATTTAGTCATGCAAAGTCTTGAGGTACTCAAAGTCCTTGTTTCTTATTTATTCACAATAAGAAAATTGTGGCCAAGATGTTTCTAAGATTACACTGAAACAATGACATATAAGTTATTTAAATATAATAAACATAAAAAGATTTGAAAAGAATGAAACTACTCCAAATACAGTTAATGGCTATGAAAAAAACATGAACAATCTAAAACAATTAGTCAAAGATTAATAATGCTGCTAGATACCTTCTTGGGATACTAAGGAAACCATCTTGATAAACATATATACTCATAACCTGACCAGAGCCAATGAACAGACTTCTAAGGTAATTAGAAATAAATACACAAAAATCCAAAGCCCAGAGAGATAACTGTTAATTAAAATAAATAAAAATTACTATATTTATTTCATAAAACCCCTTAAAATATTTATCATGCCAAAGCACATTGCTTTAAGGCACAAATGTGTGCTTCTCATCCCTAAAGCAAGTACTTACTACTGTAAACTAATTTGACAGTGAGCAGTAAAAATGACGAACATTAGTAAGCCACTCCAGGCCTCTCCCATTTCTTGTCTCAACTATAGAAAACAAATAAACAAACAAAAATTCATATTTTCTTTACTCTATTTTGGGAATTTATGAGCTAAAACAAACAAACAAACAAACAAACAAACAGTAAACACCTTATCAGTTCCTAACTAGTTTCAACTCATACAACCACCTGGAAAGTATCAAAACTGGAAGAATTTAGAAATTAGCACACCAGTTCCTTTGTGATTCACAGATAACCATGGGTAACTAGTCCATTTCTGGTTTTTCTGATGACTTTGTACTGGCAAGGCCGAAACATAGTTTTAACTTTGCTACAAGAAATCACAATACAACCGTCTAACCAGAACAATAATAATTGGCAACATTGTATCTCAAGCTCTTTCTCTAACCCTGCACTTTTAGGTTGTTACTCAGAATTATAATGAGGAAAGAAAGAAACGGACGGTCATAGAACTGATATTTGTTGAGTAAACTGGCACTCCGCAGGGGATGTATTTCTATTTTCCAACTTAGTAACTGGTTTTCATGTAGCTTCCTAACTGCACTGTTTACGAAATGATTGAATGATTTCTGTTGTGACGATCAGACTTCTTTATACTCTCTCAGGACTGTGGTGTCAGGAGGGTCTTAGTGCTTCCCTGGGCCATCTGAAGACCCAGCATCCAATGGATAAAAGCATTTTAAGGAAACCATTTCTAGAGTGTGGAAGCTCCAGAAACGGTGATCCTGCATGACTGTAACCCTCCTGGCCCGGAGGAGCAGCTTTGAAAGATTTCAATCTTCCCAATGCTGTGACCCCATAATACAGTTCCTCATGTTGTGGTGGCCCCCAACCATAAAACAATTTTCATTGCTACTTTGTAACTGCAATCTTGCTGCTGTTATATATTGTAATACGTGTAAATAGCTGATGTTTCTGATGGTCTTAGGTGACCGATATTAAAGAGTCGTTTGACCATCGAAAGGGACAGGACCAACAGGTTGAGAACCCATGGACCAGATAGCTTTTCTCTGCCCCTTTTTGATCAGAGGCTTTAAGCCCTGCTCTGTGGTAAACTGGGGTTTCCCTGTAAGACTATCTTATTTTGAGAAGAGATTGGGGCTAAAGTCTGGTGCTCTCTAAAGGAAGAAGTTGCCACTCAGGAACTAATTTTACATGGTTCTAACAACACGTCAGAGGATCTTGCAGGAAAGCCTGTATGTAGCTCAGACGATCATGGTAGGGCACTGATGCACCAGAACACACTGAATGAGATTGTGTAATTGTGTATACCTCCTGCCATCTATCTACTTCTGCTGACAGAATCTAGAAGATGGGCTCAGTGGATGGGTGTCAGTGAACTTCTTTGCTCCTTTTTGCCATGTGGGCCTTTCACTATTTTTTCTACTAATTGGACTGTTGAGGATTGGTGGCCAAGTGTGGCTTGTTAGAGAGCTACCAGGGCACAGTCTCTGACCTCAACTGTAGCCAAATAATATCTTTGACTGGATCAACCTTTGTGCTTCTTCCCTGCATTTTCATCACTACTTCTGAGTACACTGAGCCTCAAAAATCGATACAGAAAGAGACGGACTAGCTAGCCAAAGTTTTAAACCATGTATAAATTGGAAATAGGAAACACATTTCTATGTCTGTATTAGAAGTGACCTCGGCAAAAGAACACATGGGAAGAGAAACGACAATAATTGACAGCCATGGGTTTGAAACCCAAAACCTATTATTGTAGAAACATATAAAAAAAATCGAAGCATTTGACCTAAAAGGTCAAAGACATTACAATCCAAAACACATGTGTTAATGTGGTCTGATTGATTTCTCAAAGGTCAAAGGTCAAAGTTCATAGAGTAGTTCCTATATTTGCACCTTCTTGCACATCTGCTTGTCCATCTGTTTTCTACACAGAGCTCCACACGAAGGGGTGATATCTAATATTTACATTTAATTTCAGAAGTTCTAGAACTAAAATAGAGATTCTCACCATCAACAGAGTTTCCAGGTGAAATTTAAACATCAACTATTTCTTTTATTTTTCTTTTTTCTTTGTTCTGATGTGTGTGTGTGTGTGTGCGCGTGTGCGTGTGTGTGTGTGTGTGTGTTACGAGCCATGGCATATATGTGGAATAGAGCTTCACATGAGGACCTTCATTCGCCCTTGGATGACGCAGATCTAGGTGGCATAAAACCTTTGGGAGATCTTTCTGTTTCAGGTTGCTACCATCTCCAGAAGGATTAGAATCACAGACATATGTTACTGTGCCTGGCTTTTACATAGTATAGGGGGATTTGAACTCAAGTCCTCCTGATTGTATGGCAAGCACTTTACTCACTGAGCCACTTTTTCTAGCAAATCTTTTCATTCTCAACAGTCATTAGAAGCAGAACAGTATTAGCATGCTTTAGTATGTTCAACCATAAATGAAAAATTAAGAGACCTTCTCCTTTGTGTGCATGTGTGTTTGTGTGTAGGCAAGTGCTGTATTGTGCTTGTGTGTGTGTGTGTGTGTGTGTGTGTGAGAGAGAGAGAGAGAGAGAGAGAGAGAGAGAGATTTTGAGAGAGATTTTGAGAGAGATTTTGAGAGAGAGATTTTGAGAGAGAGAGATTGAGAGAGAGAGATTGAGAGAGAGAGATTGAGAGAGGGGGAAGATAGAGAAAAAGAGAGAGACAGAGATCAGGAGAGAATGAAAAATTAATGGTCATTAGAAATTAATGCTTTGCATTTCAGAATTACCTTCCATAGTATGAGACCAGAAATGGAAATTTGCTCCACCTTCCTTTAATTCATGCTTTTTGTGAGAAATGGGTGATTTTATAACCTACCACGAATCATTGAAATCTCTGTAATGCACAACTGAAACTAACGCTGTTGCAAAAAGATTAATTGAGAGACATTGGGTTGAGAGCTCTAGCACTTTAAATATATTATCAAACTCAAGTCCAATTTAAACAAAAACGGTAGGAAAAAAAAACCTAACCAGTTACAAAACACAAAGTCACCTTTAACAAATCTTTCTTTGTGCGTTGCTATATCTAAACAAGTGAGGGTTTCATTTGGTTCTCCTTTCATCTTATAAAACTCCATTGAAGACAATGCTGAACCTGAGCCCTCTGAACTTGGGTCTGAAGGCTGCCTGATCCACGTGCTGTTCTTGCCTCAAATAAACTATATACAATTTAATTTATGTTAAATAAAATAATAAGGCAAATACAGTAGTAATCGAGACAGAAAGGTTACACATAATTACTCTTCAGGAGTCAGGTTTATTGGGAGAAAGGGCCACAAGGCTATGGTTGGGTCATGAGGTGAAAGGAAGACCATTAGTCAGAAGGAATACAATATATGGAGATGTAAACATAATGGTGTCTTATAGGGAAAGAAACTGTTTCCTTGGAAACCAGAGGAAAGGGGACATTTCTGAGAAAACATGGTAATAATTTTCCCCAGAGAAAAGGAATAACTTTTATAACTTTTAGGGGATGGCAGGAAGTTTTCTACCATGTGATTTAGGTCAACATAGTGCATGCGACAAAGAGCTTGAAGAGCTAGATAGTGGTTAGGAACATAATTTAGGAACTTCAGAAAACCCCCAGTACACCTTAATACTCTGTCCTGGGAGAGCTGCAGGGGAGCTTTTCAAGTCACAGGATCTGGGACTTTTACAGCTACCAGTGCATTAAAGGGGTAGCCAATGTTCTAACAATGTGTGTGTGTGTGTGTGTGTGTGTGTGTGTGTGTGTTCCCATTTACAGGTTTACTGTAAAGGCTCTACACCCACTGAAGGCAGAACGAAATTAACATGAACATGATCTTGAAAGAGGCTTTCCTGTGTTTAGCAGAGTTTTCCACAACACTAAGGGTTATTTCTACAAAAATTTTCAGAATCTTTCTCTGAAGGTATTTGGGGATGGGCTTACAAAAAAAAAAATCACAATATTGTGTCCCTGGGGAAATGACTGCCTTTGAATCCCCAGTGTAGCGATTATGATGGATTTTCTATTTAGTAGAAGAAAATTGCTGAGATCCCTCAGAGTGATTAGTGATCACTCTGTTATTACTTATCATTAAACCTTATCCTCTACATTAAAGCTATGTTAATAGAAGACTATTTCAAGTCCTAGCGAGGGGACAAAACTGTCGTGTCAGCAGATCGGACAGCTCAGTTCCTTAACACTTGTTGCATTTCCCTAGTGAGAAAAGGGAGGCAGTTGCTGTCAGCCCTTGCCTCAGAGCTGCTTCTCAGCCTTGTTCTTTGTCCTTTCCATGTCTTTCTTTGCCCCAAGGGACATGAGATGTGACTCTGTGAGTTCATTTTCCACTGACATCTTGTCAGGCAGGTCAGATGCTAGCACACATGAATACCTCTTGGACAGGTCTTTGCATTGTGTAAAGCGGAACACTGCCTTTCGTTAGTGGCAAATTCTTTTCTCTCCTTGACCAAAGAATATTCTTGGAGGTTCCTCTGTGGAATACACCAACTACAGACAGAGTTTGATTCTGAAGCCATTCATTCAGAACTTCTTATCCACGTTTGATGGCTAAAATCAGAGCTTCTCTCACTGATATTAGTCAGTGACAAATACCAAAAGGAAATTCAGACTTTCTCTCAGTTTATAAGAGCTAGTCATCAAGAAAAAAGAAAAATACAGTCTGTGTTCAGAGAATTCATGTAACTTTAAGCTTCACAGGAGATGTTTGCCTCTCTTAGACTATTTCATATTTATTTTGCATTTCTCTTCTTTTCTGTAATACATATATATTAAACTAAACTATAGAATGGTTCTTAGCAGATTGTGTATACTCTACAGATATGAGTAACCAAAGAAATGATGAGTCGGGTAGTATTTCATCAACCCAATTTATGAAATAGTTGCATGCTGCCTTGAATGGACCCCACGCTGCTCTCACAGATAAATGATGCATATCTGAAAAATCTATAGTGAATGTGTTTTAACTGGAGACATTGGATGCACCTTCTTTTGAATGCAGGACGACTTGGACTTGCAAGAGTTAACACATAAACAAAGTGACAACTCAGAACTGGTAGGTTCCTAAATCTCATACACGTATATTTGTATTATGTACACGCATGTGTGAATGCACACACATGAACGTAGACATACACACACACACACACACACACACACACATACACACACACACACACACAGAGAGAGAGAGAGAGAGAGAGAGAGAGAGAGAGAGAGAGCATTGCTCTACATCATAGAACAGTGTGTTAAGTGTCATCATGTTAAATTTGTCTTCTTAGCAGATGAAATACCGTGAACTCTGTTTTTTCCTAGCTCAGCATTCCTGTGATTCAGAACTGAGAAAGGTGGATAAGGAAGTGAAGGCATTATCACTCACATTACATTTCAAGACGTTTTCTATAACCTTTATATCTGCCTTATTGTCTTCGTTGCACAGATCACTGTGTAGTGCTCATTGCGCAAGCATGTAAACCATGAAACATAAATCTTCTAGGCCAGGTTCATAGTCCTTTTGCAAAGAGTAGACGTATGTGATTACATCTAACTTTATACCTTAAGCTAGTATAAGTTATACTATCTCACGGTAATATTTCTCTGCAAAGTATTTAAACATTCTAGATTAAAAATTGCCCTTGAAAGACACTCAACCTCAATGGCTCTTCTCTTTGGTATATAAAAATTTCTGCAATGCTTTACCTGTGTCAGTCCCTTAAGTAGAAGAGGAAAAAATACTTAAGACCTGTTCTGGCAAGCTGCTTCTGACAACCAAGCTAAATTTGGCATCATGAGCCACCCACATAATGGAGGCCGCCACACGTGCACTGCAGATGGTGTTTAAGGAGTCATTGAGTAATGAGATCTTCAGAATAGAATGCACAATATGAGATTTACTTCCTCTCTCATGAAAGAAGAGGAAATACAGTTTAGACAAAAAGAAATTATATTAGGAAGGAAACAGCGGTGCTCAGAGAACTTAAACAGTCATAGACATTTACATCAGTTTCAATGATTTGGCCACAGACTTTCAATTTTTAAAAATGTATTACTTTAGGAAAAACTCAGACAGTTTCATGTTTCTATGTGCTTTTGCATATGTTATTTCCAGAATGCTCTCAAACTTTGATCTTTGTATTTATCTGTGTCTATGTATGCACAGGTCAGGCATGTGTTTCAGGGGTCTCTCAGAGTCAGCTCCTCAGAATACAAGTACAATGCATGTGGCAAGTTACCTTCTGTAAGAAACACACTTAGCAGATAAAAATGAGAATAACATGCTGCATGTCTTTATACCTAAACCATTATGGAAATCACTACCTAATATTTAGCAAAATGTCTTAAGTAACTTAAAACATTCGGGCATTCACACAGCCAAGAGCTATGTGGTTAATAAGCACAGTTATTATTTGGTTTGTTCTCTGTGTCTCCTAGGAATGAATATATGTGTGTGTGTGTGTGTGTGTGTGTGTGTGTGTGTGTGTGTGTGTATTTCATAGAAATCTCAGAGAAGTATATAGATCTACTTTTCTGTACAATTTTCAACATATGTAAGTAAAGGTCTTGCCACATCCAGTTCTTTAAGACTTTTTACGATGCTTTTTGGCTAAGTT
This sequence comes from Mus musculus, assembly GCF_000001635.26. Lineage (NCBI taxonomy): Eukaryota > Metazoa > Chordata > Mammalia > Rodentia > Muridae > Mus > Mus musculus. The sequence continues at coordinate 71,873,069 of NC_000084.6, forward strand.
TGAGGGCTGAATCATGGCCTATCATCTGGATAATATGGCTTTCCCACTTGAAAGTCATTGAAGACTCCCCCCCCCCCACCAATCCACAATCTTTATAAAGAAAGGAGAGAAGTTGATTTATGCAAAGCTGCTTCTAACAAACTGTGCCTCCAACTCAGCCTTAGAACAGTAAATAGCCAGATCCTTGAGCCAAATAGCCAAGATTCAGCTTAAATCTTCACCCTGCAGTCCCCAGTTGGGTGCCATACTCCTAGCAACAAAGCACAGCCAGAGGGTCGCTTGTTCACATTCTTTCTTGGGGAAACCTTCCCAATCAGATCAAGTTGTCTTCAACTCGAAAGTGCCTTAGAATCACTACAACCGAGACTATTGTTCCCTAGATTGGAACATCACTTCCAGAATACCCCAGGATCTAATCATTACAAAGCATAATATGTCACTTCTCCATGAAACCCCTGAACACTTAGAATAATATCAAGCTCCAATCCATAGCTAACAAGTTCCACAGCCTACTGTCTATTTTCTTAATTTTCCTCTTACTGAAAATCTTCTATATTTATGCTAATTCTTGACATGATTATTAGCACTCTATGAGGTGACTGATATTCATCAGTCTGGTCTGAATCTAATGCTACTCCATCCCAAAAGACATTCACAGTTAATTATACCAAAATGCATATATATATATATATATATATATATATATATATATATATATCCAGTCTCTGAAATGTGGTTACCTACTTTATTTCCCTCACAGTACCTAGCCAGCCTGAAATGACCTGTTTTGCCTTTGGTTTTTTTTTTTTTTTTAGCTTTTGTTTGCTTGTGGTTGTTGTTGTTGTTCTGTGTGTGTATGCATGTGTGTGTGTGCGTGTGTGTGTGTGTGTGTGTGTGTGTGTGTGTGTGTGTTTTGCTCAGATGATTATATTTACAGGACCATTCAAAGCATTCACCCAGCTGAGATGTTACACAGGTATTTTAACGAAATATATAAATAGCCTAAGTAGTCCAAATGAGAATAATATTTTATTTCCATAGCTTTCATTGTTCTACTATGGCTGGATTATTATTTTTGTTTAGAATGCACAAGGTTAAAATTTTGTATTTTAAGTACTTCAGTAATCAAATGAATGACTAAATTGATCAAATTTGTCAGAATAGTTTATACCCCACACACATTTAACTCTTCTAATGTGTACATTTGCATTTTGACATTTAGGCCAGCCACCAAAAAGCTGGTTATTGAGCCAGCTCCTTATTAAATTACTTGGAATTAGTTAACTAAATATACTATCTGTCACATGCAAATCAAACATAAGTCTGTAAGTATTGGACTCAAAGCAGAAGTGAAGATGAAATATTTCTAAGGTACAATTCTGCAGGGTTTGAAGTCAAACATTCTTCTGAGGAAATACTTAGCATTTTAATCCCTAGAAATTAAATATAACTATTAAAAAGTAACTACTCTCGATACAGTAGATTTAGTTCTCTGGCACCAATACACACACACACACACACACACACACACACACACACACACATTTAAAATCTGCCAACATTTTAGAAATAAAAATATTTGGGAGTCACAGGAGAGCTAAGTAGCAAAACAAAACAACAACAGCAACAACAACAACAAAACCCACATGTCCTGCTAGTGCTGCATTTTAACAATCCATGAAAGTGATTCTCATAATGACCCAAGTCTGAAGGTCACTGAGTAGTAGAGACAATGGAATGTACTGATCCACAGTGGGAAAAGAAACAGGGTATTTTGTTTAAAGGTGTCATAGGGTTTACTGTTGTAAACAGACACTATGACCAAGGCAAGTCAATTTGGGATAGATTTATGGTCTGGTATTTAGCTTTTCACTAATTGGTCAATCCTCACCTCAGAAAAACCTTTGATTCACATGTTCTGTGTTGAATGTGACACCTGACTCTCCATAGTGTGTGTGTTTTTGAAACACTCTCTGCCAAAGGGCAATATCCTCAGAATGATGTCACTATGCTGAGATTCATGTTGACTTTCAGCATAAATATCTGAATCATCATAACATGTTTGTCCATTGAAGGAGATTTGCCTGTACTGCTTTAAGTACATAGTTGATACTATTCTGCAATATCTTGGGTGAGATGATGGGAGGAGTCAGTCCCCACAAGGAAGCATCATTCTGGCCATCATTCTGTCTAGTGGTGCAATCACTTCCTGAAGAAGAGGTCTGTAATTGTCACTCTCAATGATATGACGTGTAATAATCACTGCTGATTATTACAGAAGATAAAGATGTCTCAGGAGCAAAATAGGACAAAACTCGCTTTATCCAGTCTCTGCTTGTTTCTTGCCTCATTAGGTGAGTGTCTGCAGGCTTTTATTGTGATTAATGGTGACTCCATCTCTCACATGCAAATGCACACTTGAACACCCAATCATACATGTGCGAGCACTTTATCTCCTTAATACAAAGCCTTTTGTACCAATTAAAAGCTAGGGTATTTCACTATTCTAAATTATTGGCTGTGTGGAATTGTTTAAGTTGAAACTGAGATATTCCCAATGGAGGAGCTAGAGAAAGTACCCAAGGAGCTAAAGGGATCTGCAACCCTATAGGTGGAACAACATTATGAACTAACCAGTACCCCGGAGCTCTTGACTCTAGCTGCATATGTATCAAAAGATGGCCTAGTCGGCCATCACTGGAAAGAGAGGCCCATTGGACACGCAAACTTTATATGCCCCAGTACAGGGGAACGCCAGGGCCAAAAAGGGGGAGTGGGTGGGTAGGGGAGTGGGGGTGGGTGGGTACGGGGGACTTTTGGTATAGCATTGGAAATGTAAATGAGCTAAATACCTAATAAAAAATGGAAAAAAAAAAGAAACTGAGATATAGGGGAAAGAGTTTCCCAATTCCATTGCCCCAACAATGAACTCTGAAACTTGTGTGGAATATATATATAGAATCCTGTATTTTTCCTTAATCTTCCCTTACTCTGCTGAAACAATCTATTTTGATTTTTGGTTGCTTAGTAAGCTCAGTTCATTTCCTGCTTTACTTAAGCTATAGTTTTTCTCTTGAGAACCACATTATCCCAACCTTTCCATTATCAGTAAAGATGTCTCTTCTTCTACTACACTGTTCAAATTAATATTTAAGTCCTATTTACTCCAAAATATTGGCAAACTTTTTTGCTATATGTTTCTCTTTCCTAAATTCCTATGTAGTATACTGTTTTCCTGAGACAGAATCCATTTATAAAACACTTTGCCCTGAAACAATATACTATTGCCACATACATACACAACCTTCTCATTCTCTATAATGTTATTTGTATGTATGCATGTATGTTTTCAGAACTAGACATTTGGTATTGGTATTGCTGTGCTCTTCCATAAGAAAAACTATTTCTCTTGCTCTCAGAATTCTTTTCCTGCAGTTCTATGTATAAAGCGGAGACTGAGTGGTCATTCCTCTTTCCACCTTGTCATATCTATGTTATTTAGGCAGACATGTTAGTGAGACTTTATGGGAATAAGTTCTGAAATTACTAGAAGACATAATCTCATAGCAAACTACCTGATCCTCTGGTTCTTACAATTTTTCTACCTTCTCTTACACAAGCTTCACTGAAAAATATAGGTATGGGAGTTGTTTTATAGAATTGGAATAAAGTCATACATGATCAACAGGACAGTAAACATGGACAGTAAACCTATCCTACTACCTAGGGCTAACATTGTCATGGATCCTGGAGGAGAGACTGGATCTTCCACTAAACCAGCAGAATCACAGACTACATTCTAGATATGTGTCCTTATATCCACAGATACGTTATAGTCATCATACCTCATCATGGAAACTTCCATTGGCAACAGAAAGAGGCCAGTGGTACAAAAACCCGAAATCAACTGAAACACAGAGTTTTGGAGCTCAGCCCCAATGAATATATCTATAAAACTTTGTATAATTTTTGTTGAAAAACTATAGGGGTTAAAATAGGAAGTAGGAAGTATAATAACAACATATAAAGTTTGCAGTAAAAGTTAAGAGTTCTTATTTCCCAAACTCCAGACTTTCCCAAAGGCAAGGTGTACCCAATGCTATATTGATATGCAGTTGCAGAACTTTGGGATTCTTCATAGCAAATGCAGGTATTATTCTGAAACACTATAAAGCCACTAGTTACTAGATTTAAATTAAGATGCATATAGTATATTTTACTTCATTATGCAATACAGTAGAACCATGATTTAAAATTATCCTTTTTTTTGGATATTTTCTTTATTTACATTTCAAATGTTATTCCCTTACCCTGTTTCCTCTCGACCCCTGAAAACCCATATCCCGTCCTCCCTCCCCAAATTATTCTTTCAATACAAAAGTCCTATTGAACAAAGAGAAAATTCTGAATGTGAACATACATCACCTAAAACTCAGAATGAATGAAGATTTTATTGAAGATTTTAAAGAGAAAGTTCAAAAACGTAAGTGCCCATAAATCATTAAAAATAATAATAATAAAAAAACCTTGAACAAGTTTTAACAGGTTCATTCTCATGCCGCCCACCTGAATCCTATTTGAAAACCTATACTCTCTCCACACTGGGAAGACTCAAGCAGGATTGTGAGGTTGAGTTCGGTGCAGGCCATACAGTGAGACACACACTCAAAGAGCAAGTCACTATAAACCAAAGTAGCTAACAGAGACCAAGTAACAAATGAGCAACAAAAAAGTAAGTAAAAAAACAAAAACAACACAAAGTGATTAAATATAATTCCAAAATGAGAAAGGCATTTTTTTTTAACAATGAAAGTCTTATCGTGTTATTCTTCTCCCACCTGTAACTTTCAAAATAGTTCCATGTATAAAACTCATGTTAAATAAAATTTGTATTTAGAAAGATGAATATTTTAAGATGTGAAAAGGTTAGCTTTTAGAAGAATATTCTTTGACGGCTTTTAAATTCGCGACAGCAAAGATTGCCTTTGAAGCTATATTACTGTTTTCAGCATAAATGGTCATATAAGTGAAATAGAATCTTAAGGCATCCTATCTGGAATTCAAACAGACTTGGACTTCTAAAAATATCCAGTCACAAGATAGTGTTTTATGCCATTTCAGAGCAAGCAGATGAACAAACTTAAGAACCAAAGATCGTTCATTTTAAACTTTAACTGAAGAAAACCAGCATCATTTCTCTCCCTTTAAGATCACTGGTTTGAAATTGAAGGAAGCCTAGCTTAAGTTCGGGGACACATGCAAACATAAATCACTGAATTTTCCATGACCTTTTTGTGGTTCTGTTAACCCAAGTTATGCTTCAGTTTGAAGACACCCATAGCTTGGTACATATTTTTGTTCTTCCCATAAGTATTCTTTTAGGAGATTTTTGTTTCCAAACAAATATTTTAATAAGGTTTAGTTCAAAGCACCAAATTCCTTCTACATAAAGTCGAATATCATTCAGAGCAACAGGTTTTCATGAATGGATACTGACTATAAATAAGTATTACAGACAGAAATATTTGGCCAAATCCCAGAGAAGCTTCCTAGATATTTTTTTGGCACACTGAGAAGCAGGCAATATTGCCTGAAAACAGTGTCCCCAGGCTTCTGTGAATGTTAGGCTCACCCAGGTGACCTGTAAAACCACAGAGTGTGGCTCTCCATCCAGTAAATACCTTCTAACAGTCATCCTAGAGTGAAACCCTCTAGCAAATCCCCAAACAACACCTCGGTTTCTGACCCGACATGCACTTTTGGAAGCTCTCCTGCAATTTTTCCCACATGTCATGTTTTCAGTTGCGTGTCAGCTGAATTGGGCTTAGAAATGTTTCCATGTTTCACTTGCCAGTGCTTGGTTCAAGGGTTCTTACTTGAGGGTAGACCTTTGTGCCATAGAGGCAGAGGGGGCATGAGGGCCACTGCCCAATTACAAAAATGTCACAGCCTAATTTGTTTCAACCTGCCTGAAGGTCAGACCTCTGCTCCTTAATAGGAAGCTGCAGGCAAGAATCTGACTCTCTGTACAGACTGTGGTGGATAGCCTAAATTGCCAGAACCATGAGAGCTCTGTACTGACGCTAAGAACTTCTCTGACCTACTTGTTCTTAACAAGATGACAATCTTCAGTGATGTTGGACAGAATAGATTGACAATAGCTCCTAGGTCCCCTAATTGTCCTGTGTTGGTTCAGAACACTTTTAAAAGCTAGGAAAAATGCCTTTGGTTTGGAATTCCCAAACAGCATGTGTGATTGCGTGTGTGTGTTATGGTATATACATATGTCATATTCAAGATATGGATACATATCCAAGATTTTAAGGTTCTAAGAGCCTCATTAAGATGTTGCTGCTCGTAGATAATTAATGAAATATCCTGAAGAATGTGTTTCACAATAGTGTATCCAAGTACTTAAGAGCTCTACACATGGTTAATTGAATCAGACAAGGTTCATGTGAAAGATAGATGACAATGAGTTTCATTTCATAGTAGTAAAAGCTAAGGGCCATCTGCTTTTAGTTAAATTCCAGAATGTTCTAGTTATTCAAATTTCCCAGTATTGAATAATTCTCATTATTATTAAATATAATGCCATTTATTATCTTTTGGCAATGGCAAAATACTATGCATATGGCTAGTCTAGGAATAGTTTTATATCATTATTATATGAGTTAAATTTTCAGGGAAAATATTCATTGCCATCTGTCTTTCTGGGGACCAGTTAGTCAGGGTTGCTAACCATAATAGTAAAGAAAATGTTTTCTCCTTTCAAAACAGAAATCACCTGAAAATTCTGTTAATTGGTCCACAAGCAACTTCTTTTTTGAAGTCAATGGCCAATAAAGTTATACATTCCATTGTATTATTTTTGGCTACTTTCTCCAGGAAGTGATTATAACAATGATATGATGATCCATCTCCATCTCCTGTCTCTTTGCTAAGTCTTGCTTTTTACATATACAAAATATATGGGGGAAAAAGATGAAGAAACCAAATAGTATGGAACTGAAACATGTTCAAAGGAAAATATTTTCGGCAAGTAACAATATTTTTTCAGATAATAAAACAGAGTACAAAAGATGACCCTGGCTGATACTCTTAATCTTGATGATACACAGTGATCACAGATTATTAGTAAACAATACTTGTGTCATTATGTAATTTTTGAAGTAAATTATCCTCAAAAAGGAACCCTGGTTATTAAATGGACCCAGGCTAGCATAAATCAACCTATTACACAAAACTTTTCATGAAAAAAAAATTTCTCTTTTCCATCTTTTTTTCTTTTTCTTTTTAATCTATTTTTGGGTACAACCAAAGGATGACATGCTACCAGAGTCAAGGACTCACCAGTCTGAATTGGGTTTAAACTGTTGAGTACTGCTGTATTTAGGTTTCTGTTTATATGGCGAGTAGCACGTCCAAAAACAACTTGGGGAGGAGAGGGCTTATTTTGTTTTACAGCTTAAAATCCACTAAGAAGGGACAGCAAAGCAGGAACTCAAGAAAGGAACTTCTGGGAAGGAACTGAAGGAGAAACTCATAAGGAGTGTTGTTTGTTCCACATGGCATCTTCAGCCTGACTTCTTCTTCTTCTTCTTCTTCTTCTTCTTCTTCTTCTTCTTCTTCTTCTTCTTCTTCTTCTTCTTCTTCTTCTTCTTCTTCTTCTTCTTCTTCTTCTTCTTCTTCTTCTTCTCTTCCTCCTCCTCCTCCTCCTCCTCCTCCTCCTTCTTGTTTCCTTGCCTTTCCTTTTCTCGTCTCTTCTCTTACATATTATATTTTTAATACACTTTCCCCCTCTCTTCCCCTACCTGTCTCTCCCCACTCCATCCATGCCTCCTCATTTTCTTTTCAGTAATGGCATGAATTATCATGCATCATCCCATGAATTATCAACCGAATGTGCCATAGAAAGACTAGGCACCACCTATTGTCTTAAGCTTTGATGAAGTAACTCAGTAGGAGAAAAAGAATCCATCCCCCAAACAGGCAATAGAGTCATAGACAGCTCCTGCTCCCACTCATAGGAGTCCTACAAGATCACCAAGGAAACAACCATAGCATATAAGCTGAGGGCCTAGGTCAGATCCATATAAGGTCCCTGATTATTGGTTTAGTCTCTGTGCCCCCCCCCCCCGAGCCTAGGATAATTAGTTCTGTAGTCTTTCTTTAGTGTCCCTGATCTTTTGGTTCCTATGATCACCCCTTCCATCATTCTTTAGTTTTCCCTGAGCTTTGCCTAACGTTTGGTTGTGGGTCTCTCCATCTGTTTCCATCAGTTAATGGTCATAGATTCTCTGATGATGATTGTGTTAGGCACTTGTCTAAAAGTACAGAAAAATATCATTATGGATCTTTCCATTGCCTTTTTAAATTGCCAGTCCTGTTTGGTTCCATCCTGTGTTTCCGGTTTATCCTGTTTCTGGTTCCTGATCCTTTAGGTAGTGTCAAGGTTAGTCTCCCTCACATGGAGGTGGTCTCCAGTTGAATTGCTTGGTCTCTCTAATCTTGGTTGACCAGTCTATAATTTCTGTGCCATCTTTACCTAAGCACATCTTGTAAGCAAGAGAAATTGTAGGTTGAGATGTGTGGATGGGTTATCACAATTCCTTCACTGGAAGTCTTGCCTGATTAAAGGAGATGGTTGTGGTCCAGGCCACACATTACCCATTTCTAGGAGTTTTAAGTAAGATCCCCGTCATAGATTCCAGAGAATTTCAATTGCTCTATGTTTCTAGCTCATTTCACAAGATGCCTCCCCCCAATTTCAACGGGCTTTCCAAGTATTCTCTTCCTCCATTCTAATGTACATTTGCACAATAGAATATTTCTCAGATGTTAAAAAAAATAACATCATGAAATTTGCAAGCAAATGAATGGAACTAGAAAAAAAAACATCCTGGGTAAGGTATACAGAGTCAAAAGGACAATTAACATGATATTACTCATTTATAAGTGGATGTTAGCTATGAAGGATAATCATTCTACAGTTCACGGACCCAGAATAGCTGTGTGTGTTGTGGGGTTGAGGGTGTATTTGTTTTAGTGCATGTGTGGAAATCGAAGGGCATATTGTGGGAATTCATTATCTCATCCCAAAAGGTTGGTCCTACCATACAACCCAGATACTCTGGCATATTGGTAGATTCCTATAATCTCTGAGTCACCTCACTGATCTCACTGCCTCCTACTTTTTTGTTTTCTTAAACCACCTTTACAATGGTAATTCACTCTACCTGAGACATCCTCTCTTGAGAAATATTGAGATCCTAACACTTTCTTTTCTTTTCTTTTCTTTTCTTTTCTTTTCTTTTCTTTTCTTTTTTATTTTTTTTATTACATATTTTCCTCAATTACATTTCCAATGCTATACCAAAAGTCCCCCATACCCTCCCCCCCACTTCCCTACCCACTCATTCCCATTTTTTTTGGCCCTGGTGTTCCCCTGTACTGGGGCATATACAGTTTGCGTGTCCAATGGGCCTCTCTTTCCAGTGATGGCCGACTAGGCCATCTTTTGATACATATGCAGTTAGAGACAAGAGTTCCGGGACACTGGTTAGTTCATAATGTTGTTCCACCTATAGGGTTGCAGATCCCTTTAGCTCCTTGGGTACTTTCTCTAGCTCCTCCATTGGGAGCCCTGTGATACATCCAATAGCTGACTGTGAGCATCCACTTCTGTGTTTGCTAGGCCCCGGCATAGTCTCACAAGAGACAGCTACATCTGGGTCCTTTCGATAAAATCTTGCTAGTGTATCCTAACACTTTCAACCATCAAATCTACATGTCATCATTTCATCCAGTACTTCCTTGACCATATTTACAGTGAAATTCTGTCACAGATCACACTTGTTTACTTCTAACTGTTCTAATTGCTCCATACTACTTTATACCAAGAATATTTTAATCCAGTGTCCTTCTAATTTCTTTTTTTACACCCCAAGTTCCCCTAAGATAGCACACAAAAGTAGAAACCCTTTGTGGTCTATATTGAATTCCTAGCATCTAGCCAGCGTCACTGGAAAGCATAATCCTTATAAGAATATTTGATGGAAGTTAAATGAGGAAAATCCCCACACATTTTCTGATGCCATAAGTACCTCAAAACATGTCTTGAGACAGGAATACTCCCATCACATGATGAGGAAATTAAGAGGAAAATTACCATTTTATGTCTGAGCTCTGCCTCTATTTGCCAAGGGAAGTGGTATAAATAATTTATACTGTCATATCTCTGAGGAGGTATTTCACAAATATATGTATGTGCAATGTTAAGATTAAAGATACTTGAGGATGGACCAGTCTCCTCCAGATCATAGATAATGAGTTTATAATAAATCTAAATCTAATTAAAAATTTACCTTACTCTAACGTAGCAGCTAAAATATAGGTATTCTCACCAGTGAACTTATTACACTATAATTTTATCTTGTATGTGGTAATGTATGAATAAAAGAATAAAGAAAGAGTATTCAGTTATAGACATCTCATTCACACACACACACACACACACACACAACTTTATATCAAAAAATGCAAGAAAGAACCAAAATGGCATCGTGTTTCTTAGTTGCAAGTTCAAAACACTGTTCTGGAAGTAACTGATAACTCAGATGAAGAAACTTAAAATGCTAAATAGTTTGAAAATTGAATTAATAGGGCGTCAGTTAAACATGGCAGTGCCTAATTAATACTAGTGGTCTTTTACATAATGTGAGTAAAATCACTCCTATTTCATCATTTGACAGGGACCATGAGTGAGATAAAAAAACTACAATCACGCTATGTAGACAATTTTCTTTTCATAAGACTTCCAATTATAAATGATATAAATGCAAATAATTGATTCAGAAATTATGTGTGCTGTTCCATATCTTTGGTAGCACTTGATAATATCACCCTCACATAGAATTAGCATATTAACTGGATGCATGGGTGAACTTCACTGCCCTGGTACATGGAAACAATGGATTTTCAGAGTGTATATTAAACAATTTCATTTTCTCTGAGTTTTTAGTGCAGTCTAGTTTTAGAGCAGGTCCTATTTCAGGTGGGCCAGTTCACAACTCAAATTGATAATGAGAACTACTAAACTATTTTAGACAAGGAGGTAGATAATGCTTTGTTGCTGAAATTGGAGACATCAAGTATCTTTACAACAAGCACAGAGACAGATCACATTTATTGAAACCATTGTTCTTCATATATTCGATAGTGCTTCATCCTATGATATCTTATGCCTTTGTACAGGGCTGGGTTATAAGTGCCTTCTGGTGGCATGTAGCTAGAAGGAACAGGAAAAGAACAGGTAGTACAAATTAAATCTAATAGACTTTCAATAACCATGAGCCATACACCAATGCAAAAAATTATTCCTAACTTAATTAGTAAAGAATCTTGTATTTTCATCTCACACAATTCCAAGATAATTACGTTGTGGACACTTGTGTGCATTGCAGTACAGGAACTCAGGATTGCCTCTGGTAGTGAGTAGACTATGAACTACATAGGGGTGGACATCTAAAGAAGATGGCAGTTAGTCAACACTCTCAATGTGATTGGACTTAGTAGTCTACTGGAGACTGCTAAGGCATGCTTCTTCCTTGTGTATGCTTGTGAGAACTGACAGAGAAAGTCCTCATCCTGAATACCAGTTGTGTCATCTATAGGCTAGAGGCCATCCTAGGCTAAAAGGGAACAAAAGAGAGAACCCTCCTTGGGGCAGCATTCTCACTTCCACATCTTGACCCAATGTGATGTGTGTGCTTTGTGTGTATATGTGCACCCAAACAAGATGGCAGGATGCTCACAAATCAAGATACAAAATAAATTCTTTCTCCTTTAAATGTAATGAAAAAGCATAAGATCTACACAAAGCCAGTGTAAAGGAAAAGAACTTATGATTCTATACAATTACCCACTCAGAAACTCGGCCATGCTGGGACCTGTACTGAGTTTAAGCATTTATCCCTTAAGATACTTCACAGGGAAATTCAGAGAAGAGGTAGAATGTGTGCTATGCTCTAAGCCAATTCACGTAAAGAAAGGGGGAAGATGTGAGGATTTTCTAGGGTACCTATCAACAGGAAAAACGTCAAAATGTCAGATCAAACTATAGGATAATTTCATTTAAGATGGCTGTCTTCGATGCACTCAAGACATGCATAAAGAGAAAGTACCTAAGGAGCTAAATGGGTCTGCAACCCTATAGGTGGAACAACAATATGAACTAACCAGTACCCCCGGAGCTCGTGTATCTAGCTGCATATGTAGCAGAAGATGGCCTAGTCGGCCATCATTAGGAAGAGAGGCCCATTGGTCGTGCAAACTTTATATGCCCCAGTACAGGGGAACACCAGGGCCAAGAAGTGGGAGTGGGTGGGGAGGGGAGCAGGGCAGGGGAAGGGTATAGGGGACTTTCGGGATAGCATTTGAAATGTAAATGAAGAAAACATCTAATAAAAAATTGAAAAAAGAAAAAAAAATTGACTTGAGGCTGCCTATGCAAGTGACAAATTTGTGATCACTAGAGAAATTCAAATGTGCAAATTCACAAATTAAGATCAGTCTTGTTAAGTTTGAATCACTGAAGCATTTGGTAATGCTAATTTTTACCCTTCCTGGGAGGCTGGGATCATAAAGTTAGAGTTAGTAAAAGCCTATAATTAGAGAATACTGTTTTCAAATGAGGTTGGGGACCTCTGATACAGAAACCACTAAGAATCTGAGGTGTACAGAGTTCAGTGAACATGAAGGGCCATCCTATACTCAACAGGTCTTCTCGGTGAAGTTAAGTGCCAGTCCTCTGAGACCTGGATGTGTGTGAGAGACTGATCATATGCATACAGGTATGATTTTTTAAACCTTCCATGCATTTCATACATCATAACTAATTCTCTGGTTTTGAGGAATACCTTAGGCATATTGTTATAGATGATTCATCTTAGAGTTAAAGTCCATTAATTTATATAACATTATACAGACATACATATACATACATACACACACAACAAACACATACATACACACACACACACTCACACACACAGTGGGGATGGAGAGGGAGAGGAGAGTCTGTTTTGGAGAAGAAACTGTTAAAAAAAAAGGAGGGGGAAGTCTGCATAAAAAGAATAAAAATAATGAATATACTTAAAATTTGAAATGTTTCTCCTTATCACTGAAGATAAGAACCCTCAAAAGTTCCAAGATGTAGTCAGCCAAAATAGTAACTGATGTAAAATTATGTGTCTTCTCAAAAATGACATCTTCTAAACATGTTACTCCTGTACTTAAAAACACAGCATAAAGCCAGGCAGAGTGATGTATGCCTCTAGTCCCAGTATTTGGAAGTCAGAGGCAGACAGATCTCTGAGTTGGAAGGCAGCCTGGACTACTGAGTGAGTTTCAGAATTACCAGGGTTACACAGAGAAACCCTGTCTCAAAATCCAAGATAAACAAACAAAAAAATAAATCAAAGTTTGGAGCTAAGACGAAAGGATGGATTATCCAGAGACTACCCCACCCCCGGAGATCCATCTTATAATCAGCCACCAAACTCAGACTATTGCATATGCCAGCAAGATTTTGATGAAAAGACCCTGGTATAGCTGTCTCATATGAGGCTATGCCAGTGCCTGGCGAATACAGAAGTAGATGCTCACAGTCCTCTATAAGATGGAACACAGGGCCCCCAACGGAGGAGCTAGAGAAAGCACCCAAGGAGCTGAAGGGGTCTGCAACCCTATAGGTGGAACAACAATATGAACTAACCAGTACCCCCAGAGCTCGTGTCTCTAGCTGCATATGTAGCAGAAGATGGCCTAGTTGGCCATCACTGGGAAGAGTGGCCTTTTGGTATTGCAAACTTTATATGCCCCAGTACAGGGGAATGCCAGGGCCAAGAAGCAGGAGTGAGTGGGTAGGGGAGGAGGGTTGGGGTAGGGTATAGGGAACTTTCGGTTATAGCATTTGAAATTTGAAATGTATATAAAGAAAATATCTAATAAAAATAAAAATAAATGAATAAATCAAATAAACAAACGTCACAGCATATTTAATGAAAGTATAAATGTGCAGAAAAAGGTTCAGGATTCATTTCATAAATTTGAAAGAGAGAGAGAGATTGGTTCAAGACTGATCTTCCTACATATTGCACATGCTAATTCTAGGCTCCAATTGTTTCTCTATGCTTTTATTGTGCTTATTTTACTTGCTGGAAATAGGATGATGTGAGACCCCTGTGATATCTAAGACAAAGAAGGCAGGTGATATGCATGAAATCACCTGGAAAAGGTACAGCCATGTGTTCAGGTATGGGGATGTGTGACATGGATAATGTGCTACAATAGAGGATGGAAATCTGTGCCATGGACCTGCTGATAGCAGCATGAGGAAAGTTTCCTCTTTGAGAGAACTGGACTGAATTTGTTCAATGTGGGCAGGAGCCAAAATCTCATCCTCTGCCTCTGCCCTGACTGCACCTGTAGTGTCTTTCCATTCTCCCATCTTCACGTGATGTTACATTTCTGTCCCTTTGACAGAGAAAAATAGATGGTCCATCCTAGAATAAATAGGGCTTTTGGGGGACTATTGCATTATACAACTGAATACAAAACATCTATGAGCTAGCAGGAAACTTATCCTAAATAGCAGCTTAAGATAAGATACAATTTGCTAAACGCAAGAAACTCAAGAAGAACAAAGACCAAAGTGTGGACACTTGTTCCTTCTTAGAAAACACCCATGGAAGGAGTTACAGAGACAAAGTTTGGAGTTGTGACGAAAGGATGGACCATCCAGAGACTGCCATATCCAGGGTTCCATCCCATAATCAGCTTCCATACCCTGACACCTTTGCATACACTAGCAAGATTTTATCGAAAGGACTCAGATATAGCTGTCTCTTGTGAGACTATGCCGGGGCCTAGCAAACACAGAAGTGGATGCTCACAGTCAGCTATTGGATGGATCACAGGGCCCCCAAAGGAGGAGCTAGAGAAAGTACCCAAGGAGCTAAAGGGATCTGCAACCCGAAAGGTGGAACAACATTATGAACTAACCAGTACCCCGGAGCTCCTGACTCTAGCTGCATATGTATCAAAAGATGGCCTAGTCGGCCATCACTGGAAAGGGAGGCCCATTGGACTTGCAAACTTTATATGCCCCAGTACAGGGGAACGCCAGGGCCAAAAAGTGGGAGTGGGTGGGTAGGGGAGTGGGGGGGAGTGTATGGGGGACTTTTGGGATAGCATTGGAAATATAAATGAGGAAAATACCTAATAAAAATATTATAAAAAATCAGAAAAAAAAAAGCTAGTGTTCTCAGTTTTGAGTTTGGTCACACTGAAAGAACAAGGTGATCACCACTGCATTTACTTGTTTTCACGTTCTTTTAAACGTAAAATTCATTCATCAAGGAAAAAGTCACCTTATACCTTTATTCAGCTTGTGGAATTTTTCAAAATCATATTACCCTCTGTTTTCAATCTAGTGGAAAACTCTAAAGTGTAAGTTAACAGCACACTACACTCTTTTCTGCATCTTGGCTTAGGAGCCTGCAGGTGAGCTATCCATGCATGTGAGAGAAGTGATGGTGTGTATGCTACAGCCTCAATCCCTGACATGTATGGAAAACCTTGAAAGAACTGATGCGTGTTCTTCATATATGTTTTGGATAACTGAATACCTTCATGCTTGTTTGCAATTCTGTTTTTAAAATGTCTTAAAAGTTGACAATATCATGATCACAATCTCCATGAGTCAAGAATTCTGTGGCAAGTTTTTATCAGAATACACCAGTAAATAGATGTCTTTGGGGTGCATTACAGTGTGTAGCTATGATCACTATCTTAGAACAATTAATAGGCGATTTCTATCATGTGGAATTATACATTAAACTTTTGCAAAATTAACAGCAAAACAAACCCCCAAAGGATCCATGTTATTCTCTTAACTTCCAAATGTTAGATACTGGTATATGTTAAATATCAAATTAGAGGAGAATATGATCTGCTTGTTTCTGAATCAGAGTAATACACCAGAGCCCTTTCTTCTGGCACAGCTACAAACACTGACTCATCTTGCAAGAGCCTTCTTACTGTGAAAGAATCACCACATCTATTGTAACAATGAAGAAGCTGAGAGATGAGAATAACTCACCCCTCATCATAAAAGTTTCTGTTTAAATATATTATTTTACTTTTAATCTGTCTCTTTCTATCTGTCTCTCCCTCTCTCCCTCTCTCCCTCTCTCCCTCTCCCTCTCCCTCTCCCTCTACCCTTCCCCCTCCCCCTCCCCTTCTCTCTCTCTCTCTCTCTCTCTCTCTCTCTCTCTCTCTCTCTCTCTCTCTCTGTGAATCCCAGAAGATGATGTCCTATAAATTGAGCTTAAGTTACTGGCAAGTGTGCCTAAAATAGAATATAACTCAGCTCGTCTGGAAGAGCATCAAGTATTTTAACCTCTGCAATATCTTTCCAATCCCAGAGAATATTCTTTACGCAGTGTATGATCATTAATACAGAGATTCACACATAGTAAAAATGAAGAAAATAAGTGTTGTGGGGTATCTGGGCCCAGATGAGACATTTCATCACATTCTTCCCAACTTAGTAAGGAAACATTGTAGAAGAGAAAGGCACAGTATTTTAAGATCTGGAGGCCAGGGAAGTATGCTGGGAAATGCTATCATCTAGACATGACAGGGATGTTTCAGTCATGAGTTCATAGCACGTGTGGTTGACAGCACAAGACCTGTACAAAATCAAGCCAGACAACACTGCAGGGTGGACTCACAGGCTGCAGTGTAACCTGAGGAACCAATGAGAGCTGATGGCCAATGGAGACAGGAGAATCAATTTACTTTAGAAGTATGGCCTATGGTAACTTTCCCATTCTCCAGTGATGGCACCCTATACCCATGTACAGATGTGTAGACCTAATTGGTCTTAGTGTGTGTGGCTAAGGTGGGGAGAGAAGGCGGTGTGAGGAGGAGGAGGAGGAGGGGGAGGAGGAGAAGTAAGTGGAGGAGGAAGATGAAGGAGAGGAGGAAGATGAAGGAGAGGAGGAAGGGAAGGAGAGGTAGAAGGAGGAAGAAGAGAAGAAGGGAGGGGAGGAGGATAAAGAGAAAGAAGAGAGGAAGGAAGAGGAGATAGGGAGTTGGAAGGGCAAGGAAGGAGGGTAGATGCTGGACACATGATAGGATGTAGTTTGTATTCTTCTTATTTCAAGTTGGTTGATCTCACACAGCTGGACGAAGTTAAGGCATGATTCTAGTGCAGTATCTTCATGGGAGCAATCTCCCTTTGCAAGGAAGTTAATCCTTTGAAGGCTGGGGAGCTGGTTTAACAGGTGAAGTGCTTGCTATGCAAGCATGAGGACTTGAATTTGGATTCCCTAGCACCAATATCAAAGCAAGGCAGGGCAGGACAGGCCTTGCTTTGATATTGTCACCTCTGCACATGTCACACTGGAAGAAGGACCATTAAGAAGTAGATATTTAGGCCTTTCTAGCTAACTAGATTAGGTAAAATGACAAGCTAGAAATCTGCTAAGAGACTATCTTTAAATATAAGACAGAAGAAGCATGAGGAAAGGTTAAAGAATGTCAACTCTAGTTTCTACAAGGGTGCGCACTGGAACAGACCAGCTATAATTATGTGCATACATAATATACCCTACACAAATGTCCTTTACACATAACACACACACACATACACACAAACACACACACCTAAAAATTAGGAAAAGAAATTAATTTTTTGACTCTTTAATTTAAAATTAATGTAACAATTTGCTTTGCAAAAGAATGCCTCAGTACAGGGGAATGCCAGGGCCAAGAATTGGGAGAGGGGGAAGGGAGTGGGAGGGGAGGGTATGGGGCACTTTTGGGATAGCATTGAAAATGTAAATGAAGAAAATACCTAATTGTAGGAAACACTGTGATTATTTTAAGGATGTATTGATGGTAAGAATTTTGTGTGGTTGTTTTTCAAAATTGTTGTTTTTAATACCTAATTAAAAAATTTAAAAATGAATATATCTTTAAAAACACACACATAAGAAGTATAAGAAGTAAATGAAGAAACCACTGTGCTTCAAAAGGCTCCTATGGTTAAGAGGCAGAGGACTGGATTGGCCATTGTGTCTCTAGTACCATGGATAGGTCTTCTGATATTTTTCCACTGCCCCTTAATGGTGCAGAAAATCTAAGTGAACCAACTCCTAGTTTTTTCTTTCTTTTTTTTTCCAATGTTTAAAAAATCGAAAAAAAAATTCTTTTTATTCCCAAACTATAGTGATTTTGAAAAACAACCACACAAAACTCTTACCATCAATACATCCTTAAAATAATCACAGTGTTTCCTACAACTTTCCTCCAGTGTATCGTGTCAGCATACCGTGATGCACGATCAGGCCAGAGAGTCTTTCCAGAACATTTGTGGTGAATGTGCAGAATAAACTGACCACTTTTGGTTTTCCAATCTGTTTATTGTTCTTCACAGTTCTGAAGTGGAGCTGCTGTTATTCACAGACAAAATGAGGAGTCATGAGACAGAATGACTTTTAGGTCTTTGAAAAAGTCTACTGGGACTAAGGTTGAGAAAGGACTCCATCTCTGTTCCCATAATTGCAAACAGGCACATTCCCCAATAAGAACAGCACGTGAATCAATTTTCAGTGTCCAAACTGTCTTGAAACTAAATCAAGCAGCCAGAGTCATTTTCCATGGAGGGATCCCAGCTGGTTCAGGGAAAGCGATGTGCCTTTCCTGCCTGAATAATCTCACTGCATTTTCTCACCTTCTCATCTTTGCAAGAGTCACTCCTTATGTTGCTAAGCTCAAATCTTCTCAGTCATTCTCATGTGATGTGTGCTGCTTGAAACCTACAGAGCTTTACAGGTTCTTGATGCTGTTTGTGTCACTCCCTGTTATAAGATTTTATTATATCTTACTCCCTTTAATCAATTGTGTACAGACACATGCTGGGGATCCTGAAACAACTGGCCTTTAGATGCTGAGCTTATTCTCAGTAAGCAGAGAGACCGTGTATGAAGATCTGGCCTGAATTGGTCAAGTTGGGATTATGGCCATGACATTTCAATTTTATGGATCACACAATTAATAAAACTATTTTTATTTTACCTTTATGCATTTCCTACTTTAGCAAGTAAAATGGAAGATAGCCTGAAGACAGAGCATTGCTTTGACATTCAAAGTTTTCTGAGATTGTTGAAGATCTTTACTTTTCAAAGGCAGCTACTCAGAGCATGGAGGGAATTGGAACAAATAGCACTGACCACAGGTTGCACTATAAATATATCATGTAAAAATAACTTCTTGATATTTTAAACCAGTGAAATGAAGTGCTGTCGGGAATGGGGATTTTTGCTTTTGTTCACAACTCTATAGGGAGTTCAGCAAAGTTTTCAGCAATTGCTGATAGTATTTAAAAATCCAAATGGGGGGGGGGGCAGAGCATTGGCTCAATATTTAAGAGCACTTACTCTTGCTTGCAGAAGACTGGAGTTCAGGTTCGATCCCACTTGGTAACTCACAACCATTTGTAACTCCAGTCCTGCAGTATCCAATACATCTTATGATACTCAGGAGATTTCTATTTTTTTTTTTTTTCAGAATGGCTCGACACTTGTTTATTCATACAAAGACCCTCTGTTAATGTCATCTTGCAAGTTTCCCATCAACTCCTTTCTTCACTCTCCTTCCCATTCAAAGGCTTTGGTATACATCCATAATCAGTATGTCTCTAGCACTCTTTCATAAGTACAAAGAATAGAATATTACACAGGGCAGTGGTGGCACACGCCTTTAATCCCAGCACTTGGGAGGCAGAGGCAGGTAGATTTCTTTTTTTTTTCCATTTTTTATTAGGTATTTAGCTCATTTACATTTCCAATGCTATACCAAAAGTCCCCCATACCCACCCACCCCCACTCCCCTACCCACCCACTCCCCCTTTTTGGCCCTGGCGTTCCCCTGTACTGGGGCATATAAAGTTTGCATGTCCAATGGGCCTCTCTTTCCAGTGATGGCCGACTAGGCCATCTTTTGATACATATGCAGCTAGAGTCAAGAGCTCTGGGGTACTGGATAGTTCATAATGTTGTTCCACCTATAGGGTTGCAGATCCCTTTAGCTCCTTGGCTACTTTCTCTAGCTCCTCCATTGGGAGCCTTGTGATCCATCCATTAGCTAACTGTGAGTATCCACTTCTGTGTTTGCTAGGCCCCGGCATAGTCTCACAAGAGACAGCTACATCTGGGTCCTTTCAATAAAATCTTGCTAGTGTATGCAATGGTGTCAGCGTTTGAATGCTGATTATGGGGTGGATCCCTGGATATGGCAGTCTCTACATGGTCCATCCTTTCATCTCAGCTCCAAACTTTGTCTCTGTAACTCCTTCAATGGGTGTTTTGTTCCCAATTCTAAGGAGGGGCATAGTGTCCACACTTCAGTCTTCATTCTTCTTGAGTTTCATGTGTTTAGCAAATTGTATCTTATATCTTGGGTATCCTAGGTTTGGGGCTAATATCCACTTATCAGTGAGTACATACTGTGTGAGTTCCTTTGTGAATGTGTTACCTCACTCAGGATGATGCCCTCCAGGAGATTTCATATACATATGGGACATATGAACACACTCAGTCATATACATATGAACATGTAATAAAATTAAAAGTAGTGTATAAAAGCAAATGAACTGAGGTGAAACTCCGAGATTATAAATAATAGTTAAGTTCATGCATTGTTTTTTGGATTTATAACCTTGAAAATCACTGCCTCTTATGCCATCTAGCATCCTAGAAGACTCATCAGCTCTATGATAAAACCATAATACATTAAAAATCTACAAACATAGTCAGAATCTTTGTGGATGGATCCCTACAAAAAAATGAGAAAACAAGGAACCCAACACCTCTACCATCTACTTCCACATTCTAAACACTGAAGCCTAGAATTTTTTTTCTCTGCAGAAGAAAAAGAAAAGAAGAAAGAACTAATTAAAAGTAAACTTCAAAAATATGTCATTGAAACAGTAGATACTCAGGACTACAGACTCCACACCTGGGGAGTTACCAGGGTCATTTTATGTGTGGAGCAGTTTATTTGAATGTAATAGGCATTGACTTGACTTTCTCGATGTTTCCACATTGCTCAAGAGAAAAAGATAGAGCAAGAATTTAGCTATGGAAATAGCTATATAATGTAATTAAATAATGTGTTTACTTGTATTTTGAGAGGGGATTAAAATAAGATTGTGTTCTTTTAGCTAGCCATCAAGTGACTCTGAATTATAAAAACAAACAAACAAAAATACAAAACAAAAACGAAAGCCTTTTTCTTACCTGTATCTTAAATCAAGGTATCTCACTTAGGTCAACAACTGAAAATAAATTATGGGCAGGGAGTTGAAAGGTTAAGGTGTGGGAACACGATGGGGTATTTCTCTCAGCCTAATCTTGCAAGCACTTAACCTCAGCACAGAAAGGCTTTGTGGAGGAGCCACAGTGGCTCAGAAGTGTTTCTTGTTGGATCTGCCAGAACATACTGGGCTATAGTGTTTGTCATAGTCTTACAAAAGTGAGTAGGATTTAGCTTTATATTTTCATGCAATACTAACTATTATGAATGGCATCTGAGGATGTATTCATTTACTCTGCTTCAATTGGAGAGAGTCCACTCAAAACTGTATAAATCAGTGGACAAATGGAAACGATTGATTCCAAATTCAAATTCAATCAAGACACCATGGGTCTGGACATAAGAGGTAGTCAGATATCACACTCCGGAAAATGTTTGTTTTATTTGTAAATGCTGTTGGTGTTTTCTGTTTTTACAATTTCAACCATATAATATAACAGGATGTGACGATTTGATTCAATAATGATATTTGAGTCTTCAGAATACACCAGATACTTAAGTTTGATAAGTAAACATAAGGCATAAAGCTTTCCATACAGTGCTCTTGCACTCTGGTGATGGAGAAAGCAGTAAATAGACAATTACTCGGGCATGGTGGTGCATCCTTACATCTCAGCAGTTATGCCGTGAATAATAACAAGATATACAGATAAATTTGTAGAGTATTTAAGTGAAGAGGAAGAAATAAACTATATAAAATAATTTTGAAAGATAGAACACAATAGTGATTCAGATTTTGGATTTGGCAAAAGTTAGGTCTCTGGTGTGTTTTCTGAGCTCAGTCTTAAAGAAAAGTTGAGTGAAAATCCTCATGGTGAAAGAAGGAGCTATAGATGACATGGGGATAATATATTGATAAACTTATTACAAAGCTCCGGTATAAGGAGAAACACACGGATGGGACAATGCCTGCACATCATACATTGCCAAGGGTGTGGCTATTGAATCTTGAAGACATCTGTTAAACCAAGAGTGGTACCATCAAAAGTGGGAAAATTATATAGGGGAAAAGCAGAAGAATGAACCTTGAGGCTATAAGAAAAAAGAGATCCAGGCCCACCAGTTGAAGAATTGATAGAAGAGTAGAATAGAATGGAATGGAATCATGGATAGAAGCAAGAAGTAGCCAAACAGGTACAGAGACAGTTGGAGAGCCCATCACCATAGGAACAGACAGGGTGAAGTGTTGATTTAAAGGAGATCATTCTATTCCCAATTGCTGCTTTTTCTTAACAATTAGGACGTGAACCCAGTAGTTAAGAAAGATTTCAAAGAGAAACTACAATTTGTTTTGTTTTGTTTTGTTTTCTAACAAAGTGACATAATAAATTTACCAGAGAGACAAAATAGACTTGCTTCTCTAAGGGTTCATATCTCATGTATTATGACTTTTATCTAGATAACTTCACCTACTCCTGTGCCAGCACAGACGGAGTTCAGTATTGTTTTCCTATTAACAACAACAAAAGAACTTTGTCAGGAAGTATTTTGGCTTTTCAGTCCAAATTCCTTTCAATAAATCGCTTGTGTGTCAGAAGCTTAACTTGAATGGTGATAATAATTACTCAATGCGTGTTTGAGCTAAGAGTGTCAGAATGGATCCTTGCATTGTATCACCTTTGTTTCTCTAGCTTTACTGTGTCACCTGATAGAGGTACTGATCCTACCTGAATTTAACACTGCATTTGAGGAATAAAAACCTTCTGGTCGTTCTCATCTTGAACACATTATATAGCTTTGTCATTTGTTCATTTATATCTTATATGAGTGTCTTAAGTTATTTTGCTGAACTTAGAGAACTATAAGGCTCCCTAGGCTTCAAATTACTTACACTATCCATATGAGTGTGTGGTTTGCTTGTAAAGTACTGACAATGTTTATATTTCAGATTGAGAGCCTTCCCTCTTAGAACAAGGCTTGCATGATTAAAAGCAATGTTAGGTCACTAAAGGGATGCTTCTGTTTATGCCCATGTGCAGTGAAACACCAGAGGAAGGCATTTGAGCTGCTTTGTATATGTTAAAATATGGCCATGGTCATCCTTCCTTAAGGTGTTTCTAGCTTATGTATCCTCCATGCTAGTAACTACATCACAACGAGTGCTTCATACATAAGTTTCTTGGCCTGAAAGGAAGTGTTCTAAGTATCTGTTTACAAAAGGCTGTCAAGTGAGGTGAACAATCCAAATATTTCCTTGAAAAGCAGAACTCTTATCACTCCCGTGCTGAAAATATAACATTAAATCCGTAAGTCAATTTTCCTCTGAGAAAGGAAAATTATTTTTATTTAAAACCAGGGTTTTCAAATATAAAATAGTACAAGTTAACTGCACTGTACTAACGTGGTCATGTTTAAATATCTTTAGATGTACAATCTCCTCGAGCCTGTAAACTCATTGCAGACATCATGTGATACAAATATAATAAATATATAATAGCCTAACATACAGTTTTGAACTAACACATAATATCGTATATAACTGGAAAATATATAAAGATAATAAATTTGAGAGTAAAAAATCATTTATTTCTCTCATTCTGAAAACTGAAAATAAAGTCACCCTTTCATTCAGCAGGAGTATATTTGGGACCTAAGAAGGAAGTACATTTGTGAGTTGTAGTTGATCAGCCTTATTCCCGTCCTGTGTTTCCACACTTGTTTACATAGCATTGTCCAGACTGATCTCCAGTGAACTGTAAATTCCACAACAGAATACCGACAGGCAGGGTACTTCTGTGTAAAAGCCACACTCTTCCCTAGGGTTGCAGATTGTACCTCCCGGTTCTTCATAGTATGTGACATGAGGGAATATATACCTAAAATACTTATCTATATAGTACTCAGCAGTGTGGGGCACAAGCCTATAATTATCTGCAGACTTTTCTTTTAGGATAAGTTGAGGAACAGAGTAACATTAATCAGAGATGCAACTGATAAAATGATTCTGAGTTTCAAACAGACAAAGAATTTACATATCTATTCTTCATATCCGTTCTCAAAATAGAATTGGGGGGGGGGCATCTGTTGTCAAAGCAGCTCACATTCCTTTACCTTTTCAAGTAGCCTGTATTATATACTTCCTGGCAGACTATGCCCTAAGTTTTCTGGACAGCTAGCTGTTTATCTAATATGCCAGAAGTGGGAATATAAATGAATGTACAGCAGCACAGGAAAATATTGGAATCCTAAATGCTAAATAAAATGCCAACCTCATCTTTAGTCTAGTGATTTTCCTACTTGATGTACTTTTGGGTTTTGTTGTTGTTTTTGTTGGTGGTGGTGAATTTTTTTGTTTGTTTGTTTCAGTTTAGTCTTTGAGTATCCTAGTATATTCTCTCCCAGAAAGCCAGCATACACCACAAAATTATGAATAGCATGCAAAATTTATCACGTTTAGATGTAACTGTTTACTGTTAAAAATGCTGTTCATTTCACACACACATTTTCTTTTTGTTCTTCTTTTCTATTCCTGTTATTATAAATGACGATTCTAATAACATTGTTTCCTTCAGCAACATAAAACGGGTCTGGAATACACAAGAGTCATTACACACTGGAAATCAGGGAAGGCAGCATTTTATAACTGCCCAGAGATTGTAGAAACCTACACTGTAGTTCTGGCCCCTCAGCCCATGGCAGCTGGAAGACATGGAAACTTCTACCCTATTCCTGCAGAGGATGCCACCATGTTGAGCTAATATGTGATGGAGAGACAGGGAGGATGGAGTATGTGATGGAGGGATGGGAGAGAAAGCAAAACCAAGTGGTTTTGTTCACTGTATGGAGAGATGAATTGGGTTAGTGACATAGGTGCAGAACAGGCAGATATGAGGAACCTGCATAATCACTTGAGACTATGGTTATGTCTGGGCTCAGGACAAAACTGGGTCTTTGCCTCTACCGCAGCCTGGGTCTGTGTAGATGTATGTGGCATGAGTTATAACCAAAGGCCATGCATATGTTCCTGGTCTGGGCTGCCACTTGAAATGATGTGGATATCTGAGGGCTCTACTGTCACCTGGTGACATGAGTAACCTGTCCTGCCACCCGAGGCCATGGTGACATCCAGGACCATGTTAATACCCATGTCTCTGGTCCCATTGCAACCAGTGCCTGTGTTGATGTCCAAGGTCTGTGTTACCACCAAAGGCTAGGAGGATGTCCCTGGCCAGGTCTGTTTGCCTGAGGCCATGGAGATGTCTGAGCATTGTGCTGAGCTGACCATGTCCCTCAACCGATCAACATATTATGATAGCTGGCTCTCGTGGTATGGGTGCTAGAGAGCTGGTCCTGATGGTGTTAGTGAAGGAGAGCTAACCCTGCCCTTTGAAGGCTTCGACACTCTGGAGAGCTGTCCTTGCTCCTCAACTGGGCAACCGTGGTGAGCTGGCATTTGTGAGAAAGAGCTGACCTTCAGGGCATGGTCATGGGAGAGAAGATCCTTTCCTGGGATAGTATGGTAGAACAGGACCTGTTGGCAAGGGCTAGGGAAATCTGGAGAGCTGAGAAACTCAGGTACCACCTAGGGCCTGATGCTGGGCTTTGATCTGGCTCAACTCAACTCAACTCAACTCAACTCAACCCTACCCATAAGCTGCTGGAGTTTGTGAAGAGACTGGTCATGTAGAACCAAAGTTGAAGCATTTTCATGACTCAAAGAAATAGCAGGACAGCCAAGAGGTGTCTTGGTGAGGGTCCAGTATTAATAGTGTGGCAGAAGTCAGAGGCTCTAAACAGAGACCAATGACTCATAGCAATAAACACTTGCAAGTGTTTGGACAAAAGTGTATACTGTGCAACACTCTATGGTAACACACTGCAGCTTCCTTGGCCAGAGGGATTTTTTTCAGGCAGAGGAATGTTACAAGGGGGGAGCACAGATACAGAAGATTGAGGCAATGATTGGGGTTGTGGTACATGATATAAAACTCACAAAGAATCAAAAAAAAAAAAAAACCAAAGGAAGGGAGAGAGAGAGACAGAGAGAGACAGAGAGACACAGCGAGAGACAGAGAGAGACAAAGAGAGATTGTGAGGTTGGAGAGATGGATCTTCAGATAAATTGCTTTCTACTCAAACAGGTTGGATCAACACTCATATCAATTAAGGGTACATATGGTCTACTCCACATCCTAATTGCCAACACACATGTAAATACAAACACACACACACACACACACACACACACACACACACACACACACACGAAGAAAAATACAAATACTAAAACAATCTAATCAATTCTTGTATAACAAATAACTTCAGTAATATTCAAAGCATCCCCAACCTGTACCTGGCTCTCTTTCCTCTCTAAGGTACGCTACTCTTAATCCTACCCTGTTTGGAATAGACCCAGGAACACCCAAGGAGAGAACTTCATTGGTAATTCAGGAAGATTTATTTTCTCCAACACATCTAACAGCCAGTTTACATGTCTATGATGACCTCTATTGGTGAGAATTAACTCCTGATGGCTTTGCTTCAAGAACATGATGATACAATCATTATATTCACATGATTGCTTTCAGCATTTAGTATTCAACTTAATCCTTGACTTCAGAAAAAAAATTATGCACACTTGTACCACAAATATTTCTGATTTCAATCATTTCAGGAGCTCTTACTTTAGCCCCTATTAGTATAAACATAAGTTCATGCAGAGACAGGGATGAAGACACTAAGAACAAAGACTGCCAAAGAATCCTGCATAAAGGAAGGAAGGGTCTGGGAGGAAGAGTCAGTAATGAAAGAGGCCAGAGTTTTCATATATATGGAATGATTTTGGTGATACATAGAGAGAGAAAATATTGGACAAGGGTAGAGTTATACATTGTAGATGTTTTTCTTAAAAAAATACAAGTATGTGGCCATAATAAGAGTAGGAAGCAAAGAATTTAAACTCTTGTAAAAATTACTTTTAAAAAGTTTCAAAACAGAAAGAACAGACAAAAATGTTACAAATATATTAATCACCCAAACATTTAAAACTATTACAGGGTTGCTCAGAAAGGGCCTATATCAAAAGACTTGTGTTAATGCTTAATCAATGTAATATCTTACACCCATTAAGATTACATTCACACACACACACACACATCTACTGCTAGTAGAAGTGCAAAATTGTATAGCCATTATGGAAATCAGTGTGGCAGTTCCTCGGGAAGTTAGGAATCAATCTACTTATAGATTCATCTATAGCACTCTTGGACAAATACCCAAACGACACTTCAACCTACCAAAGAGACACTTGTTCAACCATGTTCATTGATACTATATTCATAATAGCAAGAAATTGCAAATAACCTAGGTACCTCTCATGAGAGAATGGATAAAAAATGTGGTATGTTTACACTATGGAGTACTACTCAGTAATTTAAAAATGATATTATAAAATTTGCAGGTAAATGGATGTAACTAGAAAAAATCATACTGAATGAAATATCACAGATCCACAAAAACAAATATGGTGTGTATTTGCCTATGTGTGGATATTAGCTGTTTGGTCAATGATAAACAAGTTACAATCCATAGAATCACATAGGGTAGGCATAGAGTAAGGGGCTTGAAGGAATGGATAAATCTCCTTAGGAAAGGAAAATGGAATAGATAACTATGAAGAGAAGCAGGGATGAAAGATGTGAATGGTGAAGGGAAGCTGAGGGAAGGAAAGGAGAAAGGATACAGGGAGAAAAATCTAAAATTAAGTGACATTTGGAGGGTAGTATGGAAGCCTAATACAGTTGAAATGCGCGCGCACACACACACACACACACACACACACACACACACACACACACAAATGGATTCTAAATGAGACAACAGTTGAGACTGTTGAGAATCCTGGATAAATATCTCTTGTCACCAAATGAAGCTTCCAGAACTGAGACTGTGTTACCTCCAACTCAGTTGTTAGACAAAGAGGTTCCACTGGAATACCCAACAACCAAGCTCTTGCCAAGCCTCCAGGATGCTTTCTATAAACTGACGGCAAGGACCCACTGCCGAAGCCCAGACCTACATAACTCATTGAATATGGAAAACTTGACCTGGTGCCCTATAGCGCCTTTACCCATTGCTTTAGAGTCTTTGGCACAGGAAGGTACTGGGCATTTTACAGGAAGAGATGTAAACAAAAAAACAGCGACAAATCCTTTGATTTACAATGGGTGTTGCCTGCAAGATATTCAGATACACTGGTGGCACAAAACTTGTAGAAATAACCAGCCAACAACTGATTTGTCTTAAGGCCCATTCCAGCTGATACCCAACACTGTTTGGGTGGCCAAGAATTGGAGACTATAGAGCCCAGGTTCCAAGAGTAAAACCAAATAATACTGGTCTAAATGAAATGTGGTGTTAAAATGACTTCTCATGACATTCTGCTATACTCATAGATTAGTAACTTGCCCAATGACATCAGAGGTATTTCTTTCTGCAGTAGATGGGATCAAATAAAGAAACCCTGAGCCAGTCATTATGCAGAGAGTAAGAATATCTCTAGCACATCCCTCTCTGTTGGGCTAAAGGTTCCCAGGAAAAGAAGCAGTGTAAGAAACAGAAGCAATGGAAGACATCAAGCAAACAAGGACCTCTAAATCAACATGATCAAAGCTCCTACACGCTCACAGTGACATGAGGTCCTGCACAGATCTGCACCAGTTCCTTTGTGTGTATACGATGGTTTCCAGTTTAGTGTTCTTATGGGATTCCTGAGTGTGCAAAACGTGGTTCTCTCATTCTCGTGTCTATTTTTCTTTCTTTGTTTGTCTAATTCTGATGTGTTCGTTTTGGTTTTCCTTATTATATTTTATTTTGTTATCTTTGGTTATTATCCCTTAGGAGCCTGTTAGTTTCTAGTGAGAGACAGACAAGTATCTGGATGAGAGCGGAGGTATGGAGGAACTGGGAGGAACCATAATCAGGATAGGTTATATGAGAAAGGACTCTATTTTCAATAAAAAAGATCATATTTACAAACAGTTGATGAGAATAGAATAGAATGATACTGTATAATTAAATAAAAATCCACTGGTAAGAAATTGAGATATATTAACATGAAAATGATTGATATCTCTCCTATTTTCTCCTTCAAAAATATTATATGACCTTTTAATAAAATAAAATTTTATTTTAAACCATTAATATAGTTATAAACAATAACTATAAAATAAAATATAAATATAATAGAATAATATAATCTAGGATATGTTTTCTAAATTTAGTCAATGGTTTAAAGTTTTAGGGAAGGACAAATAGGAGAAAAGGGGCTTTAAAATTTGTTCCTTGATAAAAGTTACTGAAAGAACACAAAGTATTTGACCCGGAGAAGTAACATTTGAAACTAATATACATTAGTGTTAAAAAAATACCATCTGGGCCTGGAGAGATGGTTCAGAAGTTAAAAATGCTTGTTGCTCTGGTCAAGTACATAGGTTTAGTTTCTAACACCTTCGTGGCACTTTACAGCCACGAAGTAACTCCATTTGCAGGGCATCCCATATCCTTTTCTGGCCTCCTCTGGCAACTGGTTCACATGTGATGCACATATATATGTGCAGGCACTCACACCCAAACATAAAAATGAATCAATCTTTAAGACATACAGTCTTTCAGGGGGTTCATATGAAAATTGGAATGGAGTTTCTTTCTGCTATTGCGAAAATAAAGGTAGAATTGAGATGAACAAAGTGTTTTGACCATGGGGAATTTACATTGTATCATTAACCCATGCTCTTTGTGAAGAGAACGGCCCTGGTTATAATGAGTACTTAAATGTTCTCATTCTCATATTCTCATGTGCACAGCAGGGTCTGTAGCAGCCATCCACATGACTGAAGAGGAAGATGGAAACTGCTCACTTCGGGAACCTCAGCAGGCATTGAGCAGGGTTAGTGCTAATACTCAAAAAAATGAAAACACATACAAGACATTCAGGAGTAGATCTCAGCATGCTAGTTGTTCTGCATTGTGGGTTCCTTGTCACCCCACTAGGTGCTCTTCAGAAAACAGGAAGCTACCCTTCTGTTAGGAATATTCATGTTGAACCTAGATGACAGGCTAGCTAGCCCTTCTTCTAGAGGAAACAATCATGAAAAGGGTGTCTCAAATTTCTATTTTACCTAAGACCCAGTAGTTCAGTGAAATTTTTTAATCAAGGCTCATAGAACTTTAGAAAAAAAGTCCCAGAATCCTTGTCTGGAGAAACATGGATTACCCCTGCTGTCTCATTCAGCATGAGACTACTTACTCTCTCTGTGCCTTGGACAGCTTCACACACAGACACACAGACAGACAGACACACACACACACTTCGTAATTAATAGTAACTACTTAGGATGCTTGTATAAAGGTTAATTAAATTCTTACATTGCCGTGTATAGAAAACAGCATGAGGGAGTGGAGTTGAGCCTACCATGCATGTCTACCGTGCAAAAGGCCCTGGGTTCTATCCTTAGAACTACATAAAACCAGGTAAAGCAGTGCTTGCTGATAATCTCAGGACAAGGTAGAACCAGGAGGATCATGAATCCAACATCATCCTCAGGTATATAGCATAGACGAACCAGCCTGCTTTCATCTTGGCGTTGAAAGCCATCTTTCGGTATAGACAAACTGGTTCACTTCTGTTTCTGGTTAACCCTGTTTCTCCAGGACTAAGCTGTACCTCACCTGTAACTTTAAATACAAATAGTTCTCCTTTACTGCTAGTTCTGGGAAACAGCAACCATGTCTCTGGTTTAAAAATTTCTTACAACCCTAGCTTTGTTTCAAAATGTTGTTATGACTACCTCACTATGACTATCTTGTATTGACTACCTTGATATGACTACCCTGTTCTGCTGCTGCTGTAGCTTGACATAGCTGCCAAATCTCCCATGTGGAAATTCCCTATACCTAAAATTAAAACAAACAATAAAAAAAAAAAACCACCAACAAAACAAAACAAAAATCACATCATCTTGTCCATGTCCAATGTCCTTACTTCTTAAATCTCACTTAAGGGGAAGCAGCAATGTATACAAATAAAAAGCTTCCTTTAATTAATTTGGGTGTGATTGTTTGGGCTGGTAGTCTTTCTGCATGCAACTTTGTGATTGATACATTTTCAGTGTCTCTATGGGTAATATGAGATCATGTCTCTAAAACAAAATAAATGAAACAACAATAAAAAAGGAAACCACCCAGCACACGCAAGAGCTTAGTAACTACCAGTCACTACCATCAGTGTTATCTCCAACCATTTGGTTGATTTGCTTTGTCCTTTTCCTCCTATAATGTCACTACACAGTAATGCACATGTTCTTTGTTGGAGAGGCACACAAATATTAGACATTTCATAATTCTGTGTAACAGAAAAAAGATTTCTAAGGAAATTACCCTGGTATTATGAATTGTTTTCTGAAATATATTTATAGTACATATCTTACATGTTTTAAAATAAATACAACACAGTTATTAAATACTGAATTATTAATATATTTCATTACTGATATTTGTCTCCTTGTTATATTCCTTAAGTATAATTATTAACTCATCTTAGTCACAGATAATTTATTTTGTAAGCACGGAAATTACTGTATTCATCAAACTGGGCTATCTTAACAATATACCGCAGAGTGGTTGGCCTAAACACCCCAAATGACTCAATTTTATCTTCCAGTCTGGACAATCACAAGTCAAAGATCAAAGTTCTAACAGTGCTGGTCTCAAATGTGCATGAAGATGTCTGCCTTCTCATGTGGTCCTCAGGGGGCCACCCTTACTCCTAAATAACCATTCCACCTCCTTACTGAACTTTCTTCCACACACCATCAAACTAGAGATGATTCTGCAGCCCTCGTGTGGGATGAGAGCCAACTCAAGCCTCTGTGTTATCTTATGTTCCACTCTACTCTGTCTTATTAAAGTGTGAGTCAGTCCCAGTCAATTAACCCTGAATTTGGCTACAAATGGGAGTCATCTTTTACCACAAAGTCACTTATCATCTTTGGACCACAAGGGACACCTCTAATTTCATCTCCCTAACTGAAACCATTTTTTTTCCAGTTGCCACATTTAATTTTGAAGTTATCATTGGCTTTTTTTTTTCCTTCATCATCTATTTCCAATGAGTCACTGTGTGGGATTGACCCATCTCTTGAAGCATCCTTTCATTTTTATTAACCCTGTCACCACCTCATGATACAGCTCTAATCACTTGATGGATTACAAGTACGACATCCTCACTAATCTCCAGGCCTGCGTTTTCCTCCCTCCAACGGAACGTACACACTCAATTACTCTCTCTAATCTAATCCCATTTTCATTTCACTGCTTGCATTTTCCCATCATGCTGAATCTAAGAGAATCTCTTTGGTATCCCACAGTCTTTGAATTCTTATAAAGTATGTTTAGCTGGCCAAGTCTTTTTTTTTTTTTTTTTTTAAACACAAATTGTGTATAGACTACAAACTTGGGGGATTGATTTTAAAGTGTGATGTTACTAGACCCTTGTGACCTCCCCAAGATTGAACTACCAACCAAAGAGAATACATGGGTTGGACCTAGGCCCCCTGCACATATGTAGAAGTACGACTTGGCCTTCATGCAGGTCCCGTAAAACCTGGAGCAGAGGCTATCCTTCACTCTGTTGTCTGCATGTGAATCCTGTTCCCCAAACTGTTCTCTGGCCTCAGTGAGAGAGGATATGCCTAATCTTGCAGTGACGTGATGTCTCAGACTGCCCCCCCCCCTTCTCAGAGGAGAAGAGAAGGGGTGTATGGGGGAAGGCCAATGCTATTATGTATGGGGGGAGGGATGAGATGAGAAAAGTTTACAATCAGGATGTAAAGTGATTTAATTAATTAATTAATTAATGGGGGAAAATCATGTATTTTTGAACAGATATTTAGGCATAATAATTATTTTCTACAGTTCCCCTTTCTAGTATAATACACAGTGTCTTTCCAGACAACACTTTCTACAATGTTACCCAGGGAAGATCACGTCTAACCTGGTGTCATGTGGTAAGAAGAAACTGATGCAAACTTACTGTTGACTGGATCAGAGGATGTCTTTTTCCCCAGAGGAGAGAAGGCATATGGTTAGGTTCATCTGCTTGGGCTTTTCCTCCTCAGCAGAGAGAGAGCGACTTCCTCCTGGCTTAGAGTTGCTGGTTACAGTGCTGCTGTGCCTAAGAAATTCTACACCCAAGTCTTCTGTCTATGAAAAAAAATCAGCACCCACTCAGTGTTTGTTTCTTCACTATGAGTCTGTCTTTCTGGGAGTGTGAGAGGTTGGACAGGCTGGGTTCCTGCACTGGGATACAATCTCATGATGCCCCAATTGTGGCGCACTTCTAGGAGAAAGTATCATCGTCAGGGTCCAATAGGAAACTGAGTCAAGAGGAATCACCTAAATAAATCTGCGCCTCCACAACAGTGAGGATTCAGTAATCACGTGGTATTCAGTGGACAAGGGAGACCAGGACTCAGTCAATGTGCAGACCTTTTCCGTCTTTGAAAGACTTGAGGTGTGGAGAGGCTGAAGGTGTATGCTCTAGTCTAAGATAAGCTTCCTCGAGACCCAAGCTCAATTGACGTT
Source organism: Mus musculus (assembly GCF_000001635.26). NCBI lineage: Eukaryota > Metazoa > Chordata > Mammalia > Rodentia > Muridae > Mus > Mus musculus. Next base: position 71,907,098 of record NC_000084.6, read on the forward strand.
CTGTTCTTTCAGCTACAAAGGAGCAACACTGACATCAAGCAATCAGTCAGACAGGCAGACCGGCAGACAGGCAGACACAGGCGGATACAGGCAGACACAGGTAGACACAGGCAGACAGGCAGACAGGCAGACAGGCAGACACAGGCGGATACAGGCAGACACAGGTAGACACAGGCAGACAGGCAGACAGGCAGACAGGCAGACAGGCAGACAGGCAGACAGGCAGACACAGGCAGACACAGGCAGACACAGGCAGACAGGCAGACACAGGCGGATACAGGCAGACACAGGTAGACACAGGCAGACAGGCAGACAGGCAGACAGGCAGACACAGGCGGATACAGGCAGACACAGGTAGACACAGGCAGACAGGCAGACAGGCAGACAGGCAGACAGGCAGACAGGCAGACAGGCAGACACAGGCAGACACAGGCAGACACAGGCAGACAGGCAGACAGGCAGACAGGCAGACAGGCAGACAGGCAGACACAGGCAGACACAGGCAGACACAGGCAGACAGGCAGAGCAGGCAGGCAGGCAGGCAGATAGGCAGTCAGACCAGCAGAGTTTCCTCCTTCAAGACTTTTATTCTAAACAGGCCTTCAGGATATTGGATAAGATCCATACACATTAAGAAGAGTGATTACAACAGGTCTGGAGTGGCTCAGCAAAGAAAGGCACTCCCCACCAAGCCTGGTGACCTGAATTCAATCCCAGCACCTGGCAGGAAAAGGACACTTGCAAGTTATCCTCTGACCTCCACACATGTACTGCGCCAAAAGTACACCCCTCCTCAATACAAAAAAGTAAATAAATAAAATGTAATAACATTCAAAAAAAAAAAGAGTGATATGCATTCTTCAGACTATGGGCTGAAATATTAATATTATCCAAAAATATCCATGCATCTATACCCAGAAAATAAATTCTTATTCAAATTTCTGGGCACTATATGACCTAGTCAAGTTGGAACGCATAATCAAATATCATATAATACCTTTAAAAAATTAACACACTCCTGACTTCAAATTTTTACTGTGCCCACTACAATAAATCCCTAACCTATCCTATTTAACATTATGGAATAACCCATAATTCCTGGCTTGTTAAAATAGATGGTGCAAATAGAACATAGCTGGCATAAAGGAAAGACGACCTTGTATGCCATCCATTCTACCATATTTCTTACCTGCCTTTCAATTACCCCAATACATTTAAACCTCAACTGATATTTTAAAAACAGAAACCATCTACTTCTTCCTGAATTTCTTCAATAATTGTTCCATCATTTATATCTTCTTGAAATGTTACTGTATGTCATATATATGTGTGTGTGTGTGTGTGTGTGTGTGTGTGTGTGTGTGTGTGTGTGTGTCTATCGGAGTATTGATAGAATTAATAGAATTAATACAATTTTTATCATCTATGGCAATTTCCGAGTCTCATTTTAACATAGTGTCTATGTAAATCTTTCTCGTTTTCCCTGGGGGGATTAGATCTCCAACAGGGCTTCCAGGATACACTGTTGGATTGGCAACCAACTGGAACTGGATTCTAGATTACACTGAACACAGAAAATCAAGAAACTAATTTAATGGGTGCTACAGATGGCTGCTATAATGTGAGTGCTGTCAATTAAATGTTTAACTTATGAAGTTAGCTTTTACCCAAACGCTTCATGCAAAGTTTCCTCAACTACAAAATGCAAATAATATCCACGACCTCACCACTGTAGTGTTGTATATACAAACCCCTTTAATGTATTCACATACATTTCTTCCTATTTATATACTTACAGAAAGGAATGCTGGAAGCAGGTTTTCATTGCTTATATACTTCATTCCCCTTTTCCCTCTACCACAGTTATAAGGCAAAAGTATTTATAAATAATATACTATATCAATTTTTCCTCTCAACACAGCCTTTTGCTTGGAGGCCTTTATATCTCCCTGTTCATGAACAAATGACCTTTCCTAATACATTTTCGTAAAATGACCTTCCTGGAGTTTTACTGCTGAAAACTATCTTCTGCCATCCCCCGCATCTTCAAAAGCTAGTAAAATCATCACTTATATGGCATTAAATGTTCTTTAGGGTTAGGCAACTTCACTACTGAAAAACAGTAATCACCAGAATTAAATTATTTTTCTCTCAGTATAGCTCAAATTTTCTAACTCTGTTAAATGAACATAATAATAAACTGATTCCTAATGACTTCCCGTGATTCTCGTAGATCAATGGGTCTCAATGCTCGTCTGTGAAGCTTCTGTTTGCATTAGATGGTGATTAAAAAGGATTCAGAATAGGTCCATCCAAGAATATTTAGGCAGCACAAACTGGTCTCGAGGATTTCTTTTGTCCTGTTCTTTGACACAAAATTGGCTGGTAGGGAAAGTGGGGTGAATCTAGTAACAGCTGGGAGAGCTGTATCAACAACATCAAAACAGGTTGCATGAAATTCTTTACGAATCAATAGAAGTTTTATATATATATATATATAGATAGATAGATAGATAGATAGATAGATAGATAGATAGATAGATAGATGGATGGATGGATGGATGGGTAGGTAGGTAGATAGATAGATAGATAGATAGATAGATAGATAGATAGATAGATAGATAGATAGATAGATAGAGATATGAAGCAAGCTGACTTTAGTATTTTGTGATTTGTTATATGTAAGGCTCAGTTAACTTCAACTTTAATGCAGAAAATTAAATACATTATCATATTTCCTTTAAAGCACACACATCTTAAACTCACGCATCCTCTGCACAGCACTTCTGGAAGCTGTGTTTCAGTTCTCCACAAAGACCAAGTTCAAAGGAGTTCTTCCATATTGTTTAATCTCAGAAGATGGGGATTTCTGCCTGCTGATTCCTGGTGACATTGCAAAGACCAGCACGATTCTGGCCTGCCTTTTCCCAGAGGCTTAAATTCCCAGCCTGAAACAATATCCAACTCTGCAGCTCCATAGTGTTCAGCAGTTGGTAAGATCTGCTGAATTCTAATGGAGTTTCGCCTCTGGGTACCAGGAGCAGCAAGCACGCAGCCTGAGACTGTTCAGGCAATGCCCATGATTATCTGGCTCCAATTCAATTAAATATAAATGCTTAAGCACTATTTAAGCTGCCGAGTTTTCTGGATACACACACCCTTGGGTTCTAAGTAAAGAGATTTCAGCTTCACCTCATATCTTGACCATCAAAATAAATCATCATTATTATAATGATTTAGGATGAAATAACTGAATTTGAGTAATTTTACAGCTAAGTTTTCCCTTCTCTGAGCTCCATAGGTGAGCTCAGACATTAGGTGAGTACAGTATGTGGCTGTCTGCCTTTTGCATATATTCCTAGTGTGCTCCTTGAGGACAAATATTTTCAAAAGGGAATTGCTAGTATTATTGTAGATAATTGTCTTTTCTTCTGAATAACATAATAAGTATCTTACCTATCTAGCTTTACTGCAAAAATGTAGTTTTTCTTCTCTTTTAGGAATTATATTTGGGTGGGGCACTGGAGAAGGAAAGGAATTTTCCACTAAAAGAGATTACACAGAGTCGATAAGAAATACTACTCCATCAAAATCATATCAGAATCAGTAACTCGAGTGAATTAAAATTCTTCCATCATTACAGTCCTACAAATTGTCAGTTCAACATTCAAAGGCTCAATATTGAATTAAATATTCTTGACCCATCCTTTTTCCTCACAATTCAGCAAAACTTAATTTTATACTCAACTGCTAATTCTGTTTTAATGCAGTGTGAAGATGCAAACCATGATACAAACTCTGAGTAGCAAACAGAAATAATAGTCCACAAGACACATTTAGAAACATGTGGAACTTTGGTTGTCTTTCCTGTATTTAGTTTGTCCTAAGTCTCCTAAATGTCTTTTGTTGGTAAGATAAAGATAACTGGAAGTGTGATTGATGCAAATTACAGAAGAGAGCCAGGTTTGGGTGAAAGCATCTGTTAGAAAGAAAACCTAGCCATCCTGATCTTAAATGAAGATAATGGAAAGCTACACAGAAACATGGAATACTTGTAATTCACTGCATTGATCGTCTTTTGTGTTTAATAAGATTGTGATTATGTTATTTTCCTCCAATTTGTTTACTTCTTTTCTTGTGTTAAAAAAAAACAAAATTCTACTAGCTATCCAGTTCAATGAATGAAAACAAATTTAGCTGTAACCTGAATGAAAATATTGGTTTTTCCACAGCCTTTTTTTTCCCAATAAATTTGAATGTTTCTCTTCAGTAAAGTGCTTTTATTTTCAAATAACAATTTATGTAATAGAAATCAGGTGCCCACTTCTTTTTTCTTGTGAATGAGTCAGGGCCATTGGCTGAACACTTACCCTTCAATCACTTCATCACAGCACCCTTTAGTATTGGTTAGCTTATTTATATAGCAGATCTGACACACGAATGAATACCACCTGTATTAATGCCTAGTCTAATATTTTGTCACATACACAATACAATCAAACGAAGTAGGAAGAAAAGACAGTACACAGAAAAACTTAAGAAAGATGATAGGGACAACTGTTCAGCTTGTGCAAAAACACACACACACAAACACACACACACACACACACACACACACACACACACATATTCTTGTTTTCCAAATAAAGGATAGAATATTATAAATCCTGTGATTTCTACATCATTTGAGTTGATCAGCTATCTCTGTTTCTTGCTGCCAGTCCATTTCAGATGATAAAATGAAATGGCTTCCTGTTCATTCTCCACCATCTACTCTGGGGCCATAGGAACATTTGTCTGCATATTAGTTGTCCCTGCTTTGACCTTACCGTCTACATTCTCAAATCCTGTCTTGATTTAAGAAGTGGGAGCCTGGGCTTGATGAGCTGACTCACTGTGTAAAGGTGCTTGCCACTAAATCTAATAACTTGAGTTCAATTCTAAGACCCCACCAGGTTGATGGAGAGAACAGATTCCACAAACAGTCATCTAACATTCAGGCATATGCAGTGGCATGAGTACACACACACACACACACACACACACACACACGCACACACACATACAAGTTCAAAAAATAAAAAATAGTTAGAGGTTCCATTGTGATATTTCTCTTGGCAGTATATTGTCTTAAGACAAATCAAAAATATGATAGTTAACTTAGTAAATACATATATAGTTCATTAAAATGAATTTTATTTCTAGACAATATATTCTTTTTACTGTGTTAGTGGTCTAGGTACTTTTTTTCTTATAAAATTATGATGTCAATGCTATTAAACTAAAAATATATAACTGTGGTAAAATGAATATTTTGACTAAAATGTCAAAGTTTGAATCAAAAATTATCCTCAAATATCAAGTTCTCCTTATTAAGTAAGGTTCCTCTTAGAATCATACGCACAACTACAGTTAAGGATTCCTGCTCTAGAGATCAGGGTTCTCTGCCTGGGTGGAAACCTCACATTGCCCTGGGACTGGGTAGGTCACAAGGCCAACGGACCAGCTCTAAGAAGGCAGGCCGACTTTAAGCCGTGCTATGGAGATAAGCCAGAATCATTGTTCTCTGCTGAGAAACTGAACTTAGCTACCCCAGAAATTCTGCCCAGGTATAGTAGCTCACACACAGGATGGGGAGTCGGGCACTTTTCATAGTAGTTGGCGAAAGGATTGTTTCTCCCCTTTCCTTCCCTTCCTCACTTCCCCCACTCTGTGTGTGTGTGAGTGTGTATGAGTGTGTCTCTGTGTGTGCGTGCGTGTGTGTGTGTGTGCATGTTTTCTATACTTATGTTGGGCTTCCCCAACATTTTGGGCTTCATTACTTACTGTTCCTTAGAAGTTTCCCTCCTTTCCATGTAGCTACTTGTCAGTCACATGCTGAGCTCCAAGCCACCTTAAGTTAAGCACCTTTGGCATTTAACCTGTCTCCTTTGTTCTCTTCCTACATGCCTGATAGCTGCCTTACTGAAATTTACATATACCTGTCTTGGTATTTTTCTATTAAAAAAAAAAAATCTAGCAAACTTGTCCTTGCACTTTTGTTTAAATCTATTCTTATCTTTTTTTTTTTTTTTTTTGATTAATAACTCCAAGAACTCTAGTAGAGCATCCTTTCTCTATATCATTGTGAAGCATTTGGTGGATAGAAACAAAGGACATATATTTAACACTGGTAGTGACTGACATGTGAGCTACATCATCCAGAAATCAAAATTGCTCATATAAGCCTTTTATGGGCATGCAGTTATTTAAACGATTTGAAAATATTATCACCATACCAGAGACTCATAGCAAAAAGAAAAGGTAAAGATGGCTATGGAGTCCCCAAGAAACTCCAACCCCCTTTAATTCACAACAAGAAGCAAAGAGAGTTAGAAGACCGTAAGCAGAGGCAGGTGATGGAAATCTTCAATGATTAGGACTATTGTCAGCAAATTAATCCAATTTAATTAGGGTTGGATAGTCACCAAACCATTCCTGCAATGTGCGTCTATAACAGGAGCCTCTACCTGCCATCTATAAGTGGGCCTGGGTAGTTTCTCCTTTATACACTGTGATCTCCTCTGTGTCCTTAATTCTTCCAAAACAAAGCACATCAGCGCATGCTTTTCTGACTGCCTCAATTTTCTTGATCATTGCGGATGAAATTCACGTTTATGAAATTGTTTGCTGGTTTTCATTTTGTTATTTGTGACAAATTTTACAATTCATTTGATGCTTTAGTAGCTTTGTGTGAGACAGGGAATAGGAGGAAAAAAAAAAAAAGCCGAGCCAAATCTTGTTTGACTTATTCCCTCCCTCAGAATGATAGGCTGTCTACTGGATTGTCACTATGTAGCATTTCCTAATGGTTCAGATGTCAAACTGAAACATTTGTCAACTCCTCCATGGGGAAAAAAAAAAGTTCAATATGAAACTAATACTCAGAATAAAACTACCTAGAATAACCCCTATTAGATAAAAATGCAGATAGGTGCTGCCTAAATTCTGAGCTTTCTGGCCTTTGTCAGTGCGTATGCATGAGGGGACTTCTGTCTAAGTCTCATCTGGTACCTGAGCTTCTGAAGTCTCATACACATGGGAAAGCTTGCTGGGGAATGATTGTAAGGAGCAGGCATCAGAAGTAAACTGTAGGTTTGAGCAACACAGAGCATTAGTGGTCATGGCAACCACAGAGCCAGGCGCCTTGAGCCATTTAATATAGCATCAGTCAGAATTAACACATGAAAAGGGATGGATCTCAGAAGCATGGAGCAAATCACCAGTGAATGAAATATTTCCCGGATGTTTCCAGGGAAGACCGAGAGAGGAGGTGTGTAATTGGATGATCCCTTGTTTGTAACTGGAAAACATAAAATCACATTAAACTCTTACGCGGGCTCTGGTGTGAAAGCAGCCCTTAAAGGAGGATAAACACCTGCCTGCTGTACAGTTGGAAAAAAAAAACACCGAGTGTTACAAGATTATTATGGATTTTGTTAAAATCAGTCCAGAGGCAAAAGAGAAGAATATGATGAAATTGATTTATTTCTGGCTGATATTTAATGAAAAGCAGATCCGGAGGCCAGAGTTCTAACACTATTTCTTCCTCCTTTCAAGCCTACAGCATCTTCTGACCGGAATCGTTTGCTAAATTAACATCTGTGCTTTCAACAATGTATCATTATTTCCAAACAACTAAGTATGTGTGTTTATATTCACATGTATGTGGCTTTCACTTTGACACTCTGTGTGTGTGTGTGTGTGTGTGTGTGTGTGTGAGAGAGAGAGAGAGAGAGAGAGAGAGAGAGAGAGAGAGAGAGAGAGATTTGTTTACACTTGGCTATCCACAGCCATAATAACTGTTCAGGTAAACATTCTCACTATGAATGCATCTGGAGTATTTAATTCCATGAACCCAGAACTATGACAGAACTTTGTATATGTATACCCCTTGACCAATCTCAATCTCTCTCTCTCTCTCTCTCTCTCTCTCTCTCTCTCTCTCTGTCTCTCTCTCACACCTTATCAGCATTTGAAAATACTTAAGAGAGGGGGTTTTTAATGTTTTCATTCTTAAGCAACTTGAAATATAAGAAGTGATGTATGTGATGAGCATCTGCATTTTATTGCAATTAAATCGATACATGGATGAGAATATCACACAATAGCCCATTAATAGACACAATTATAAAATATCAACTGAAATTTTAAAAATAGAAAAGGAAGATTAGAAGATTCATCCAGAATGGCTGCTCATAAAAACTACAGAATTTCTATGACACTCATGTGTCAGCGTAGTCCCTTCTGTTGAAAGGGACTTGTCAGTGATATATTAAGGGTGTGGATGGGGAGAACTTTGTTTTTGTGAAGCACTGGGAGGCAATAAAATTTTAGTACTTTTATTTCAGTTTTACTGTGAATCTGAAAATTGAGCTTTATAAGGTCTATTAAAAGAAAGTTTCAGGAAGTAGTTTTTTTTTTTTTTTTCTAGAGAAGCTTGTTGTTCATTGAAACCAATGGGAATTAATATAAAGGACTACTATGGGATGTATTTCAGAGCCAAAAAGTATATTCAAAAATGACTTTGTAATGTAGATGCTCTTTTGGTCCACTGAAGTCAGGAGACCCCTTAGTAAAATGTAATTCGCATATCAGTTGGGGCTGCCTAACTCTTGAGAAGGCTGAAAATTGCTTGGAACCCTCAAGAGGTCTATTCTTCAGTAAAGGAGATAGTGGCTTTTCTTGATGTCTTTTTTGTGTCCAGTCATGTATTGATATGCTTAAGTTAACCCAAACATGATAGAAAAGTTATTAATTTTCACTGTTTATAAGTATGGTAGGCTTTTATGAAATTTGATTTGGGGAAGACTGTCAAACAAGTAATATAAGCACTTTGAAAATCAGATTTCATTTTCTAAGATGTCTTTCTGACATTCTTTAAAAAAAAAAGTGTTCATCTATTCTGCTAGTATGTCCTCAATTCACCCTGTCTCCTCAGGCTTCCTCCTTCCCACCATTAATATATTTCTCTAGTCTCCATTTTGGGGAACAAAACATAAATTCCTATAATTTTCTTATCCAGAACAATTTAAACATCTCTTTTTATAGTTGGGTGTCCTGCTGACATCCTGTGCCCTCACTGTTACACCTTGCACAATGCTTTAAGAAGGTATTTTGACAAAAAAACATTCCCTGCCTAGGATGGATTCTGGTGCCAGCTGTTAAGATAACACATCTTTTACTTGGTTATATAAGAACTTTATTTGTCCCGAAATAACCTGGGTGTGAGTTGAAAGGTATAGATTGACAAAAGTAAGAATTACCCATTTAATAGCGAAGCTATATTGAGCACATGGCAAGGCATGTCTTCATTTCCATGTGTATCGTGCTGGATCCTGTGAGAAAGACAGTGTTTGCCATCTTCAAAGCAGAGATGGTGAAACAAGTTCAGGGAGGTTATGGTTTTGCTTAAAAGTATATATTCTTTTTTTTTAATTAGTTATTTTCCTCGTTTACATTTTCAATGCTATCCCAAAAGTCCGCCATACCCACCCCCCCAATCCCCTACCCACCCACTCCCCCTTTTTGGCCCTGGGGTTCCCCTGTACTGGGGCATATACAGTTTGCAAATCCAATGGGCCTCTCTTTGCAGTGATGGCCAACTAGGCCATCTTTTGATACATATGCAGCTAGAGTCAAGAGCTCCGGGGTATTGGTTAGTTCATAATGTTGTTCCACCTATAGGGTTGCAGTTCCCTTTAGCTCCTTGGGTAATTTCTCTAGCTCCTCCATTGGGGGCCGTGTGACCCATCCAATAGCTGACTGTGATCATCCACTTCTGTGTTTGCTAGGCCCCGGCATAGTCTCACAAGAGACAGCTATATCTGGGTCCTTTCAGCAAAATCTTGCTACTGTATGCAATGGTGTTAGCGTTTCTTTTACTAGAAGAGGCATACTTTAACAAATTTCACCCTAATTGAAAGAAAATCTAATATATTTATCACAAAAAGAAATATGGAAAATGGGAACATGCATCACATTTTACTATCTTTATAGGTTTTAGGGATCTGACTAATGCACTTACAGGCTACTTAGATAGTCTAAGGGAAATCATGATATTTTATTATTTTATTATGATTTTTATTTTTCTTAGCACATTTCCCTGTAAACCTCAGATCCTAAAGGCCAGATGTGAGGCCCCAATAATTACATGAAAAAAAATTGACATAGAAACATCTTGTTAATGAAAGGTAGCTTAGTCCAACAAAGAAACAGGCTTTGGGCATGGCAAGTCTGGCTTTAAATAATAGTCAGCTGTCACTTATAAATATAGTGTCAGTATACAATTTTCTAGCTTTGGTGTCCCTTATATTAAAAGATAAATTACTAACTTCTGAAGACATATGTACTGGGTAAAATAATGAGCACAGATGCTTGATTGATTCACTACATAGTGAGATAACAGTTGATATATACATGCATGATATATATATATATATACATATATATAATCTATCTATTATCTATAATTTGGTAATTTCATACACAAATACAATGTCTTTAGAACACTTGTTACATTATGATAGTGCTTGATGTGACATCACCCTCTCATTGTCAAATGAGGTTGTCAGTTGCAATAAAGGTCCACATGTGACGAACACATAGACCTATATACAAATTGTGTTGCCTGGAATCGTGCTCTACAGTAGTGGTATATTTTAGAACCACTTATACTCCAAAATCAAAATGGCAAAAAGTTATTGAAGAACTCACTGTTTCTACTGATTTATAATTTAGACTTTGAAATACTTCCTTCACTATATAGAAGACTTGTTTGAAAAATATGTGATGTTCAATGAGATTAATAATTTTTGTGCTGATTTAAATGTATGGTCAATACCAGCAAAATGGAGAGACAAGAACTCTCACGGTCTGTGGCCCAGCAACTTCTAAACCCCTTAACTGAGGGCACCTTCACCTCAGTCAGCTACATAGATTTGGTTGGAGTCCATTCCAGTCCTTTATTTTCTTAGAGTATGAATCTGAGTGCCCTGTGCTTTCATGTAGATCGGTAACTAGATGCCACCTGTACTTTGCTTAGATTTAAAGAATACTCCATTATAAATTATGAATATATATGGAGAAGTGTAGCAGTGATTAATCAGTTGAGCTAACCAGCAGATGAGCACAAATATAGTTCCATATATAATATTGGTCTCTACCCACTCTATGTACCAGGTATATCTCTATGTTCCTTCAAGCCATTTCTCATTTATGCATAGGAATCCCAGCTAGCACCCTGGGCTGTTTACAAGCCTTGGGCTGGCTTTGACTGAGGCTAACCGCCACTACTACTGAATTATTAGAAGCTCTGAATTATTAGAAGTCCTTTGAATTTCCCACTCAATCTTCCCTTTAGGGTGAAGTACAGGGAGATCAATGCTTTACTATGAAATACAAGGTTTAAGGTAATTTTTTCCCTGAATTTCAGCTCAGCTGGAGCTATATCCCAGTAGATTTCTTAGCTTTGGGGTCTTTTTGAGAGTTCTCATTCTATACATAAGGCTTATTTATTTATTTGTTTATTTATTTATGTATTTATTTAATCTCTCAAGAGGTGTGTGAGAACTGGTTCAAGAAGGAAAACTCTACTATCCTTTTTTAAGGACACAGCTTCCTCCACCTATCTGTCACCCCTATCACAAAAGTTCACTCCCTTTGACCAGAGTGTAGTATGTGATTAAAAGTGATTAATAAGAAGGGACACCTAAATCAACTATTAAATGTCCAACAGCTGAAGGTCCTGGCCCCTCCATTACAGACAGGCACACTTTTCTGTTGAGTGTTATACTTTTGGAACACAGTGCACTTCTCATGTACATTTTTTTTTGTACTGGAAGCCTTTGTCTTCTAAGTTAATTAACATTTAGGTTTAAATTTTCCTCTTTGCTTTATTCTATAGGTAACTAGAACTAATTCATTTTACATCTTTCAGTTTCCCAGTTTCAAGTTATAAAAATGAGAATAAGTATATCTGTTGCATAGTATTATTTTTAAGGATTAAATATAACTCTGACATCTACTTAGTTATTAAAAAGCTACACACACACACACATATACACATATACATACACACACACTAACATGTGTGTGTATGTGTGCATGCACAAATAAATATGGAGAAAAGTACAAACACTATTATTTTATATGAAATTTGGCATTTAAAGGTCTTATGTAATCTTCCTGGATATTTATATAGTCAAAAGTTGCTTGCTGAATGTCCCTCCCTAGGGGAAAAAATCTGTTACTTTCTGTTACTGTCTTACTTGTAAGACTCAGAGTTGGTCCTGCTGATGTGCAGGTCTAGAGATGTGTGATTCAGAAGCAGGTAGATATGGTTTAACTTTCCTTAAAATCTTATGCCCTATTGATATTCTCTAAAAGTCAGCACAGTTAATACTAAGCTACTTCTCAGAGAGACAGTAATACAAGAAGAATAAAGAGAAAGAAGAGGAGGGGGAGATATTCTATAAAAGAAATTGCTGGGACACAATTAAAAAAAACAATACTGGAGACTGGAGAGATGAGTCATTGGTTAAGAGTACTGGGTTCAATTCCCAGCACCCATGAGGCTGCTCAAACTGTCTGTAACTCAGGTCCAGTGGACTCTACTCCCTCATAGAGACATACATGTAGGCCAAACAACAAAGGTACATAAAAATAAATGAATAGCCGGGCAGCCATGGTGCAAGCCTTTAATCCCAGCACTTGGGAGGCAGAGGCAGACAGATTTCTGAGTTCTAGGCCAGCCTGGTCTACAGAGTGAGTTCCAGGACAGCCAGGGCTACACAGAGAAGCCCTGTCTCGAAAAACCAATAAATAAATTAATAAATTTAAAAAAGAATATCACTGAAATACAAAGAAATGAAGAACTATGGAGATGAATCATGAATATAATTGCCTGAAAGTTTATATATCTACTGGATAGTTTTGTTTTGATATCCAAAAGTAAATACGTATAAGAAATTTATTTTCTATACCTCTTTATATTATCAGGGGAAAGTATATTGGCATATAACAAGGGTGAAGGTGACTTGGCTTTCAATTTTTTTTCCATTTTTTATTAGGTATTTAGCTCATTTACATTTCCAATGCTATACCAAAAGTCCCCCATACCCACCCACCCCCACTCCCCTACCCACCCACTCCCCCTTTTTGGCCCTGGCGTTCCCCTGTACTGGGGCATACAAAGTTTACGTGTCCAATGGGCCTCTCTTTCCAGTGATGGCCGATTAGGCCATCTTTTGTTACATATGCAGCTAGAGTCAAGATGGACCATGTAGAGACTGCCATATCCAGGGATCCACCCCATAATCAGCATCCAAACGCTGACACCATTGCATACCCTAGCAAGATTTTATTGAAAGGACCCAGATGTAGCTATCTCTTGTGAGACTATGCCGGGGCCTAGCAAACACAGAAGTGGATGCTCACAGTCAGCTATTGGCTTTCAATTTAAATACTCTCTTAAATGTGTCATTATTTTCCAAGCTAGGTTACACAGAAAACCATTGATTAACATGTTAAAACATTAATGGATACACCACAGAAAGAAACATTCCTAGGTTACCAATTTGGAAAATGTAGCAGGAAGCTCTCCCTATATTAAGATTCAAATTTCACATTAATATCAGCTGGCTAGACCACCCAGTGCTCCCAGCGACTAGACCACCAACCAAGGAGGGTACAGGAAGGGATCCACTGATCCAGAGATATAGGTAGAGCTGATGCATAGGGCGGTTCTGAAGGAGTAGGGAAGGAGAGGGTGGGTGAGTTTGGGAGCACCCTCAAAGAGCCAAAGGGGAGGGAGGAGAAGGAGGTTGTGTGATGGGGAAATTGTGGAGGGGTAACCAGGAAATCAGATATTATTTGAGATGTAAACGAATGGAATGATTAGAAAAGAAAAACAAACAAACAAACAAAAAGCAAAAAAACCCTCACATGACTATTAAAAGAAGCCTGAGCACTTCACTGGGTAGATAGGAGGAAGGACAGGTAGATAGATTCTTAACCATTGATTATTCTGAGTTTTCTACTTTCGATCAGGGATTTTTTATTATCTGATCATACAGATACAGCCTTCTGTTTAAAAGTCTTCCCTATAAAGAGAGGAAATTTGATACCCATCTCTTACAGCTACTGTGAACACTCCACATGTAGCAGCAGTGGTTCTAAGCACATAGCTTCCCAAGCATGTTGGCTCCCTTGGTTATCTTGGTTCTGGTTATTATTTAAACAATACCACCACTTATCAAGAAAGGAACTGTAAGTTTCCAGCATTTCTGGGGCAAATTATAAAACACCTTACAATTGATTTCTCTTCCTGAAGTCCATTTCTTTATCATTGGCATCCTGGCTGTTCCTATGGTAATTCAGAATCTGTTCCAGCCTAGGGCTCAAAAGACAGACCAAGTTCAAGTTCTACTTTCACGCTTGCACCCCTGACATCGCTCTGGAGCTACACTAGCATGCTGGAGGGGACAGTGCCTGGAGAAAAGCCCCATATGTCCAGGCTATCAAAGCAAATCACTCCTGCTAATAAACCAGTTGGTCATAAGAACATGAAGTAAATGGGTCCAGCTGTCCTAGACCAGAACTATCCTGATGTCTACCAGAATCACGAATGATATAATTGTTGTAAGCCCCACACTTTCTAAGAGATTCTGTTATGCAGTGACTGTTGATGTATCAGTCAAAAACTGGTACTTTAATTCTAAGCTACTATGCTGGAAGTCTCTGAGAAGCAAAATGTACTTCTCAATACAATGTGATCTGTTAATGTGGTGTATATTTTTCTATTTATGAGCATTCATTGATCCATATGAAAGTATGCGGCATCTGTTTGAAATTGAGAATGTAGTCACAAAAGAGTTTTTTTCAAACATGTTTATATCTGTTTCTAATCTCCCCACTGGCATCATTTCCAACCATGAAGGACAGCTGTCTGTGCATTTTTAAACAGAATCTTATTGTCCTGTACACCTGGAAGTTCTAGAAAGGGTGCCTTGGCAGAGCCAGCACAAATTGCAAAGCTATGATGCTGTCCAAACCTTACAGGGAATGCCATTTTGTGGGAAATCTAATATTTCCCATGAGAGAAATAGAACATTATTGTCCTCAAATGCTGCCAGGGATGGGGAGGGGGGATAGGAAGAACCTTTACAGAGTCCCAAAGACCTGGGACAGGGTAGGCTATCAGGACTTGGTGTGGGTGATCATAGCCAAAATGCCCAACAGTGGGGATATGAAACCTGAAGAGGCCACCTCTATTAATTACACAGGACCCCCAGTGAAAGGATAAATGGAGACACCAACCCACCTACAAAACTTTCAACCAAAAACTGCTCCTGTCTAAAAGAAATACAGGGACAAAATCAGAGCCTGAAGGAATGACTGAGCAGTAACCAGCCCAAACTGGGATCCATCCCATCAGTAGGTACCAATTCCTGACATTACTAATAATGCGCATTGTGCTTGCTGAGAGAAGCCCAGTGTGGCTGTTCTCTGAGCGGCTCTACCCAGCAGCTGACTGAGATAGATACAGATACTCACAGCCAAGCATTAGACAGAGCTCAGGGTTCCCTACAGAAGAGTTGGGAGAAAGACTGACAAAACTGAAGGGGATGACAAATCTATGGAAAGACAAACAGTGTTGACCAATCTGGACCCCTGGGAGCTCCTAGGGACTGAGTCACCAACCAAATAGTATATCCAGGGTGGTCTGAGACTCCAGGCACATATATAGCAGAGGACTGACTTGTCTGGCCTCCTGAGAGAAGATACACCTAAAGCCGTGATGAAATTTGATGTCCTAGGGCAGGGACATATGGGCAGGGGGATACCCACTTAGAGGCAAAGGGGAGGAGGGAAAAGAACTCTGTGAGGGGGCACTGGCAACATTTGGGATATAAATAAATAAAATAAATAAATAATAAAATAAAATATTGGAATGAATCTTGTTTAAAGACTTATATTTAAACAATTGGTGCCAGGGTTATATTTAATGGTGTAGGCAGCCAAATGGCAATGCTAACTGAGAATCTCATACTCTCATAACAATTTTGCTTCATGCTTATTTTTGAAAGAACCCATGAATATCTTTTCTCACTGGGAACACTACAACAAATTTTATTAATTTACTAAAAACTGCAAAAGTGTATAGCATTT
This sequence comes from Mus musculus, assembly GCF_000001635.26. Classification (NCBI taxonomy): domain Eukaryota; kingdom Metazoa; phylum Chordata; class Mammalia; order Rodentia; family Muridae; genus Mus; species Mus musculus. The sequence goes on from NC_000084.6 coordinate 71,923,307, forward strand.
ATTACAAGGGATAACCCAGGAAATTTCAGACAACTCAATAAATGTTTGGTTACAATTTATCTCTCTTAAAACATTGATAGCCTTTAATGATTCAAGGAAACAAAGGACTGTGGCTACCATCAAGGATCTTTCAAGTTCTCTTAGCCACCATTGAGACCTACAAGGCTCTAGGGTTGACATGGGAGAGACAATGGGCAAATGAAGAACAACAGATGCTCACCCAGAAAACCTCTGGTGGGATAATCCTTGTGCTCTTGTCTTAGTCAGGGTTTCTATTCCTGCACAAGCATCATGACCAAAAAGCAAGTTGGGGATGAAAGGGTTTATTCCGCTTGCATTTCTACATTGCTGTTCATCACTGAAGGAAGTCAGGACTGGAACTCAAGCAGGTCAGGAAGCAGGAGCTGATACAGAGGCCATGGAGGGATTTTTTTTATTGGCTTGCCTCTCCTGGCTTGCTCAGCCTGCTCTCTTATAGAACCAAGACTACCAGCCCAGAGATGGCACCACCCACAAGGGGACCTCCCTGCTTGATCACTAATTGAGAAAATGCCTTGCAGGTGGATCTCATGGAGGCATTTCCCCAACTGAAGCTCCTTCCTCTGTGATAACTCCAGTCTGTGTCAAGTTGACACAAAACTAGCCAGTACAGCTCTGATGGAGATACACAAGCAGCCACAACACTGTGTATTTACTCTATGCTGCAGAATGAGGACTCAATTTTAATAGATCCAGGTGAATGAGGAGGGTGCTGTGGTTTCTGCATATGCTGGTTTTAGGGAAAGATCAATCATTATTAACATCTATACATACTTGTATCAGAGGGAGAAATGTGTCATTCCTCTTACACAGTCCTGGGGAAGATATTGCCAATCCCTTGGGTCTGAGGTATTGGGGTCCTTGGCATGACTGTATTCATGTCAATATCACAACACTACTTAGCACTTCATCCTTTCTCCACGGGGCAGACTAACTGGAATCTATTAAATTTCATCTAATTTAAGCAGGTATGCATTGGTCCTTGCATTTAAAAAATTGGAATGATTTCCAGTCTTATCCTAATTCTAACTTGCCACTAATTCTATTACTGAATTTATCATTGGCATTAACTAGAATAATGATATTAATGGAGTAGCAAGGAGCAAACAATACCATGTCACTTCTTAGGAAAAAAAGACAGATTATGCTTTACGCTTGGCAGTGTCCACCCTAACATGAGGCAATGGGTCATTTAAAATAGCCTCTCAATGTTGATCTTTAGGTGACAGCTGGAGTTTATAGACATACTTGCAACATGATAAGATCAGGTAGTTATTTAAATTGCTGAAATCATGGCTGTTGTCTTTGATAATTTTCACTAAGTGCCTCAGTAGGGTACTTGTCTGGGTTAAAATTCTATTTTTACTCAATTAGTGCTGGTTCAGCAACTCATAAATCTTCCTTTTTTTTGTGACCTTCTTGTCTGTGGTGTTCTATGTTCCATGTATATTAAGAATAAAATACAAAAGACAGCATACCACAAAATAACAGGAATCTATTTTATTATGATCATGTTTCTGGTTTCTTTCTTTACAGATAAAGTTAGAGTTTTTATTTTCTGAAAATTTCAAGAGCTCACTGAAACTAAATCGTTAGAACAATGACCTATCCTCCATCCAACGTTAACCATTGCATGAGAATTCCAAGCAGCAGTGCTGAAGCTTGCTTCTGGTTTTGATAATTCTAGAAATATGTTTACATTTTTAAAAACTACTGCACAGGGTAATTAATATGAGTATATAAGAACAATTATTTCTATTTCATCTATTTCAAATATTTAATCGTAACAATAATCTTATAACAGTGGACATTGACTCTAAAGACAACTTCCCCTTGATGCCTCTTCCTTTCCTTTATCTTTTCCTAAACCTGTTTAGCTCTTTCATGTTACGAGAACTTTTATAAAAGACTCAAGAACACACACACACACACACACACACACACAGGAATTCATTAGCAATTAAAGTTTCCCCTTTCAACTCAGAAGGGTATCTCTATAGATAAAAATTACAGAAACTCCAACTTTACTCCATTCATTTTCAGTCTTTTGGGTCAAATCAAGCAATGCCTCTTGGACTTCTTCTCCCTACATGACAAGAAATTTGTGTAAATCTTTGCTTTCCATAATCTAATGAAGTCTCCTTCCATAGTGCTAATGGCATATTGTGACAGAGTCTTCTGCGCAAGCCAATAAGAAGGTGGAAGTTGAGAAGAAGTTGCATTTTACTCAAGAGTTTAACTGTTGCTTGTGGTACTCAGCTACCTGTCACATAAGTTCCAGAAGCAGCTGATGCAAATAAGTATTTCCTGGTAGTGAATACTGGATACAGCTGCATCATGGCCTGTGTGTGAATAACAATCCGATGTGGATGTGCCTGACCAGGATTGCCATACAGAAAGAAGAGTAGAGGAACTGCCTATAAAAAGAAGCTAGACATGATGAACATCCACCTGCTGAAGATCAGTATCTAGCCCAAGAGTGTGGACAGCATAGTTGATTGCTATGAACAGAAGACTTCCCGAGTTCCAGTCCACTTAGGCCATGCCTGGGTCATTGACAAGGCATTTACTGGACACTGTAAATGCTACAGTATTTTCATACCAAGTATAATAAAATCCATCCAATGCCAAGTTATAAGGAGTCAGAAAGAGTGTTGTCAGGAAGCCCTTGTCAAGCCATTCCTCACCTTATTGTCACTAACCTTTCTTATTTGTACCTGTGGATATTGATGGAAGTAATAGGAATTTTATGTATCTTGGGTATTTGTGTTGTAATTGTAAAAGTGGAGGAAAATAAATCATTTTTTGGCTCTGCCTAAACATGTTTATTTTACTATAAGAATATAAAAAAATGCCAGTTGTGTTGAGGATGTTAAGAAAAAATAGCTAACTCATTCAGACTGAGAGCTTATATAAATTGAGTTTCTTGCATTATTTTCTTCAGTTAAATGTTAGACTATAAAACTCTGCTGTCTAAAAATGCTGGAGGTGTAGGTCTGTGCTTCATGATGACAGGTAACATATTGCTAGAAACATCTGACACACAGGGAATCAGTATGCCTCTTGTTTGTAGCTTCCTTGAATTTAACAGGGCACCATCTGTCCAGAGACATGCAGGCCTTTCAACAGGTTATGGGATATCATGAAACACTAGAGATTTAAATTCCCTAACAAATCTGTCAACCCATTCATTCTTCTAATAGAATGTCAGGTATTAAAATCAAAGTGTTCATATGAATAGCATAATGGAGACTAAATTCCCCTAAACTTTTCTTGAATTTACATCTTATTAAACAAAGCATGAGAATAAACAAAACATTGTACATGATCATTGTTCTCCCTTGGCAACTTAAAGAGGAAACAGAGAACCTTAAGTAGCTGAGCACAAGAGAACTACTGACTTAATTCCCAATAGGGAGAGGTTAGCAGGCATAAACTGTAGAAGAGACCTTATGTGAAGGATGTTCAGGAAGGAAGGCTGGAATCTAGGGGACTGACTATGGTTGTTCTGGATATAAACACGGCAGGTGTTCAATGATCCTTATGGACAAATGAAATGCTCAGTAGTAATAAGCTGCATACAATAATTTTGCCTTTGCATACATACCCATGGTAAAATTTAATATAAATAACCCACAGAAGAGGTTTACAATGACTGACAGTAAAAAAAAGTAGAGGAATTCAAGCCATACACTGTAATAAAGTTACATGAGTGAAGTTTTTCTCAATGTATTGTTAAAAATTTAGTTATTTTTGAAATTATAATCCCATCATTTTACCCATCTCTTTCTTCCCTTCAAAGTCTCTCATATAACCCTCCTTGCCTTCTTTTAAATTCATGGTCTATTTTCCCTTTAACTGTTGCATTACACACACACACACACACACACACACACACACACACACATTCACACACACATACACACATATGGACACACATATAAAACATGCATAAATATAAGTGGGCCAATTTATATAATGTTACTCATATGTATGTTTTCAGGGATGACAGTTTGGTATCAGGTGACCACTGGTATGTGTTTCTTTGGGGATGGCTATTTCTACCATTCTTGGCATTTCTTAGCTGCCTGCAGTTCTCTTTGTGTAAAGCTGAGGTCTTCTGGCCTTCCCCCTGTTCACTTTTGCATATCTACTACTGCCACCCTTGTTCAGGTGATTTATGGGCAGTCATTTTGGTGAGATGTTACAGGATGTATCTTCTGACCTTCCTAAGAGACACAGTCTTACAGAAATATCCTGATCCTATGACTCTATGACTCTTACAGGCTTTTTGCCTCTTTTCTATGAGGCTCCATGTGACTTAGGCACTAGAGGGTTTTGTGACTGAGCTCCTCCCGAACGCTGAGCTTTTATGGTTGCTCTTTTCTGTAGAGGACTATACTTAAGTGTAAGTGATGTCTGTTCAACTATAGGTTAACTCCTAGTGATTGCAATCACAGGGAGGAAATTGCTGATAAGGGGACTAATTTACTTGGAATTGAGTATGTGTATGGACACAAAAGCATAACAACATCCAATAAGAAGCTTGGATAGAAGCTGAGATCTTAGCAACAAACTCAAAATATCTGAGAATTCATCAGAATCAGTCTTCGAAGTGGACCAACATAAAATCATGAGACATGATAGGTAGGGACCAACAAGAAATTGAAGCTAAGTCCCATCTCCTGACTTCTAAATACCGCATGCCCTGTCTCCTCTCAAAAGGCTAGAAGTTCAAAGAAGACACTGCAAATCAGCCCTTGTTGCTGAAGCCAGGACAATAAAACTAGCATTGTTTTCCCTGATGTGGAAAGAATCATTCCTCTCTAGATTCTTAAAATACATTGTGTTTGAAGGAGTCTGGTGAACTAAACAGGGTCCTTTGAGAAGCTTTTCCTCTGAAGTGCATCTCCTTTTGTGAAAACTTCTTTCTTCAGGAAGGACCTTTGTGCTGAGCTCTGAAAATTCATTAACTGGATTCCTGCTTTCACCCAACTGTCTTCATGTGAAAAATGTCTTTTGATCATTCTAAAGTTATTTTCTTTCAAAATAAAATCTCACACTGTTATTTATTGCTTAGAATTGTCCTTGTCTATTCAATTAGTAACAAGAAAGTGATTTTACTTAGCTACCCAACAAGGTTTACACATTCAAGGTGTTAAAATGAAATATGGTAATATCTTTGTTGTTGTCTTTTAAAAAACATTTGGTTTTTAGAATTTATAGATGTGTATTTTATTTATGACACTTGCACCCTTTGCTATTCTCTTTCCTACTCTTCCTCTGCCTCTCCTCAGGCTCAGTTCATGACTACTTCTGTGAATTATATATGCATATATTTATATATAATTTGCATATACACATACATGTTACACTTTCATTTAGTACTATTTTTGTTCATGTGTTAAGGATTGACAACTTGGTATTTTATAACCAATCATCGCAATTGTTATCCCTAGAGACAAAAATGATGGATGCTCTTTTGCTCTTTCATTCAGCACCCTTGGATTCGCTATAGCCCTTTACCTACCTAATGATAGGACTTTGTGAAATTTCTCCCATTGATTCTGACAGGTCTACTCTGGTTGACATTATCCAGGTCTTGTTTGAGTCACCATATACTGTTAAGTTCATATGGGTACAAAATCCCTGACATTTCTAAAAGATATTTTACCCCAACAGGTATCTTGGTCCTTTGACTCCTACATTCCTTCCTCCATTTATTCAGCTCATAAAACTAAAAACCTCTTGTACAGTAAATGGAAATGATTACTCTAGTGAAGAAGAAACCCACAGAGTGGGAGAAAATCTTTGCCAGCTATATATCTGACAGAAAACTAATTTCCAGTATAACAAAATTCAAAGAGTCAAAAACAAGTCACTTAAGAATATAGACTAGCGAACAGAACAGAGATGTCAAAATAAAAAACAAAATCAGCTAACCAATATCATAAATATTTAAGATCCTCATCAATCAGGGAAATGAAAAGCAAAACAACTCAAGATTTCCACTTACCAGTGGGGAATCACTAAGATAAACAACTGGCAAAAATTGCTGCCATGGATATAGGGACAGAGAGCAATTCATTTGCTGTTGTTGGGATGGCAAACTGGTATTATCAGTAAAGAAATCGTAATGGAGAAGTCTCTGAAAGCTAAAACTAAATCTGCCATATGACTCACATGTATCTCTCTTTGGAATATGTTTAAAATACTCGACAACCTATTCCACAGGTACTTGTTTATCCATGTACATTGTTGCTCTATTCATAAGAGCAAGGGGATAGAAGCAACCTAGTTGTCCCTCAATTGATAACTAGATAATAAGACTGCACAACATTTATACAATAAAATTCTATTCAGCTTTTAAGAAAAACAAAAGGGTGAAAGTATCAGGTAAATGGATGGAACTGAAAAATATTATGTTGAGTAAATTAAACCCGACCCAGAAAGACAACACAGCATGTTCTCTTTCACTTGTGGATCTTAGACAAGAATAGTTAAATTTGATCGCATTACCTTAACTAAAGAAGTCAGGAAAGAGGAAAGGGAGCATGGGGCAGGAGGGAATCAGGAGGGGATAATAGAACACAGGCACTAGGAAGGGAAAAAGGACAAGGTGATAAACTGGGGAGGGAGGTAATAAAGGGGAGAGGAAGGAATGGATACAGGGGACTTGAAAACATACATAGAGAAATAAACGTTTTAAGTTTACCTAAGTAAATAGACACACACACACACACACACACACACACACACACACACACACACACACAGGATCCAGGTCTCACAAAGTAGTCTGGGTCCCTGGAATGTCATAATATAGACCAGGCTTGCCTGAAAGTAATTCATCTGCCTCCTGAATGGTAGGTTTAAAGGTATGTGCCACCAGACGTGGCTCAAAATAATATATTTTAAAAGATTTCTGAAGAAAACTAGCACAACAGTAAATTTTAACAATGTATCCATGGATTTTATTAACTTTATTAATTTCCAAATATTAATACAAAGTCAAACTGAATTAATAGATTTTTAAAAATGAAATTGATAGTTATTCGTTCAGCCCTCTGTCTATTGAATCATATATCTATCATCTATCTACATAAAAGATGAAAGAAAAAATTTAAAAGGCGATTTAAATTCTTAGAAAATTATATGATATATTATTTTAAAAATCCCCAGAAAGATATTCTAAGACCTCTACTGCTAATTAATAATACTTCAAGGTTTTAAAATTGTGAAAATGAATATATACATACTTATAGACTTGAAATCCCAGAGCCATAAAGACACAAATTCTTCTCCTACATTTATAACTACTATAATTTCAATCAATTATCAACATACGTGTTGGGGAAAAATCAGAGTCAATTTAATTTTATGGAAATAAAAAGGATCTGACAAAAGAATGAGGCGAGAAAATATTATTATGCCTGTGGTTTGGGGATGAACATATTGTTGGTTTGTGCACATATGTTGTGTGGGTATAGGATTTATGCTTGTGCAAGAGTGTAGACCTGAGCTTAATGTCACAATGTCCTCATTTTTTTCCCTTAACCCTATCAGCTATGTCTACAACTCTAGATATTATTTCAAAAGCACAAATTTACTTAGTGCTCTGGTTCAGGCTGGCATTGAGGTGATAACAGATAAACTTGGCACATCGTGCGGAGTTCTGAGATACAACAGACTTTAGTGGACCTTAAGATAGGACCCGTGTATGTTTCCATGAAAAGATGGTAGGGAAAGATGTCTTTGTGTGTTGACAGGCAAAGGACAATTACCTATCGACACAAGCAAGAAAGTCAAGTTGACACCCTATCTCTTCCTATATACTTAATACCTAGAAGTGGAAAATAAAAGAAAGTTTTCAGATTGCTAAATTTTAAGAAAAATAACATTTTATGATTATTTTAAAAAGAAAATTAAAACGAATGCTAAAATGTTATAGTCAAATAACCCAGTTTTCAAAAGAAGATTCCAAATACACAGTCATGGTGCACTTTGAGCCTCATGAAGTTCTTTGCTTACTCTCTGCTTAGTACTCAAAAAACAGACATCCTGACAAGAGTGGTTTTTGGAATCCCTGACCTCTGTACTTCAACAATCTCTTCATCTTCGCATAAGTCAGAAACCCAGATGTCTAAGAATTTCTAGTTTAGGCAAGAAAAATCTCCAAAGAAATAGGCATTTTTTTAATTATTATCTACTTGAATACAGTGCACTGTTAGACATTGACTATGAAACTCTGCCCAGTTTAAGTGTGCAAAGAGCTCATGGTCGTGTCAAGACACTCTCAGTTGGAGAATTAAATGAATTCTGTGGTTTCTTATTTCTCCAATTATCTTACACTTTAATTTTTTTTTCTTTTTTACTTAGGCAATAATGAATATTTGCTATGTGTTTTGCTGAAAAATGTATATGGAAGAAAATACCATAGAAATTTAGTTGTGTAGTTCATTAGGATGTTGCCCTTTTCATTCCTCTTCCAGTTTGGGGATTCCCTGGGTACTCAAGCTTCTCTGAGAATCTGCCAATTCAGGAAACCCCATTTATCCCAGCAGTCCCATCTGAGCATGCTCTGAGCCAGTGGTTTCTAAACTAGCATGCTCATCATAATTACCTGGAAGGTTTGTTAAGCACAGCTTGCCATCTACTCCCTCCCAGACCACAGTCCCAGATGCAGTAGGTCTAGTTGGGACTGATCAGTTTGCAGTTCTCAGTATCTCCCTGGTGACACTCATGCAGCAGCTCAGGAAATACACCAGGAGCAGATTCCAGGTCACACTTTACCTAACCAGCCCGAATACCACAAACATCTGGGACTCTTATTCCATGATGATTTCCAGGTCCCACAGCACTTGGGTAATTACAAACTGGTACATTTAACAACCACCTCTGGAGATTCTCATCAGGGAAAATTGGCTACCGCTTCATCAGATTTAAATCATTGATCTTCCTTTGCAATGGGCATTTGTATGTTCTTTTATTTTTATTTATTTTTTTATTTTTTTTATTATGGATAGTTATTTTAGTTGTTACAAGTTTTTGTGCATATATCTTCATGTCTTTTTTTTGTTGTTAGTTTTGGATTTGTAGCATTTCAAAGATTAAAATGTTGTTAGCACAAGCAGTATAGTTGGTAAATAAATAATCTTGATATAAAACTCACAGTTAAAATACAATAAATGCAAAGGAACACTTTCCTTTGGCTGTCAGCCAAATTGTCATTCAGACCATAAAGCTGACAATATATACTCATCAAGTAAGGTCTTCAGTAAGTTCTTCAGTATTAGTATTTACACATGCAGAATCCTAACTAGTTTCAAGTGACTAATGTGTAGCATAATCTTTGAGTTTTATGGTAAATAAATACCTCAAATGCACAATCTTCCACACAAAGCATTTCCCAGTTGGACGTATTAATACTATCATTCCACAGGCAGTGAAGGGCTCTAGCTCAAACCAAGAAGTGCTCATCATGAGCTGATAAATAGACCATTTACCCTTTTGCTATTGCAATGCCATTTAATAAAAAAGAATAAAAATTAATAGTTCCTCACAACAAAAAGAGCACACCACAATAAATTAAAATAGATACACATACCTAATAACTATACTGTATAAAACATAAGTTAGAAATAACTCAGAGTAACAAAGTTTCATAGTATTTTCTGTAAACCAAACCATTCATACATTAAGCTTTGGTAAACATTGTAGTTTCCTGTGAAAGTGTGAGAAAAATACCTCTTAAGATAGGACAAGGCCTCACAAAGCTGCCAGGAGCCATCAAGGAGAAGCTAAAAATTAGTAGGTGATATTCCTGAGATGATTCTACCATGGACTGTTAATTTTAAAGTTGGAATTGTTTCTTTAGGCAAGGCTGAGAAGAATTACAGTTTAAAGAAATGTTCCTGCTATTAATATGCTTTGCCTATTTTCATTAAATATATATAACAACCACTAGGTATTGGCCCACCCTTTTGACCAGATCTCTGCAGAATCATGAAGAACTAACTTGTAATGATGCTATATAGACAAACAGATGTTTTCTTAATTCTTAATGATGATCCTATAAAATTCATCAAATTATATTAGTAATTATTAAGCTCTTTTATAATATAGGGCTGCTATTAAGTCCTTTCACATTTCAAAATTGCATTGAGAATGCCGCCAAACTTCAAGTGTCAGGACTTAATTTCTTCTGAGATAGCAAGCAGGCATCTACAACTTTGAGCACATTCCAAGAGGTTGTAAAACCGTTAACCAAAGTTCATAAAAAGGGAACTGATAATTTAATATAGGTGATAGAACAGAATACCAATTGCGTTTTTCTACTCAAAACTTCACTAATGCTTAGTCACAAAGGTTATGGTTTTTAACTTTCTATGAACCTGTTAAGCTTGTGATAGATAATGAATGTTTAGCCAGGTAGTTACTCTTAATGGATATGCATGTAAACATGCTCTGTTGCAAACTTATTTGATTTATGATTCCAATTTATATGCAAACTTGTGCTGAACATTTTACCATATGATCATGTATTCTGAAAGATGTATAAGTGCTGAGGACAAAGAGAGGAAAGCCCCAATCCCCTTTGCTTAGAGCACTTTCATAGTACACTTTTTAGAGAGAACTTAGAAACAAAGATTAAGATCACATTCCAAAGTGTCCCTCTTTCTTCTTGCAACTTAAACTGGCAGGCTGGGAGTTAGAGCCATCCAGTTCCTGTGGAGATAGAAAAACTGGCCAGATTACTTAATCTCAACTATTAGGTTACAGGTATTAATTACCTAAGCAAGCAGATTTTAGAAGTTATCAACAAGCATCCAGTATAGTTGGAGAGGGAAAATGTCCAGAGACCATCAGTCTTTAAAGCTATACCTGTGTCTAACTCTGTCTCGCTTAACTCATTCTAGGCCAGGCAAGCTCACAGCACAAAGATGATTCTATTGCTTGCCAAATTTTAAAGGTTCTGAACACAGGAGTTAGTTAAAATATCGGAAAAGAGACTAGAGAAACAGTGAGGTAAAAACCGTTTTAATATCACAAGAGGCGTCTGATACGAAAAACATTTCAATCTCCCTTAAATAAATAAAGTAACACAGAGAAGGTTTGTGAGAGAACTACCTATACAGTGTGTGCATCTCCACTTGATGAGAGACTAACGATCCACAGAAGCTTTGGGTTCTGAACATGAACTCACCCGAGTTTATGGGTCATAGACGTTCACAGCTACTCTGGCCACCTTTATACAATGAGGAGGAAAACCAAGACTATATTCAAGCACCTGAATGTAACTCTGGATGATCTCAAGGAGAGCCCACTATAGGAACTGTCAGTGTTAGTTAGCAAGAAGCTCAGCCAGTCATAATGCTTTTCATTTTAATATGTAGTTTTTAAGAGAGTAGAACTGAATAATAGTTACATTATACACTTATATTTTTATTTATTAGGTATATTCTTCATTTACATTTCCAATGCTATCTCAAAAGTCCCCCATACCCTCCCCCCCACTCCCCTACCCACCCACTCCCACTTCTTGGCCCTGGTGTTCCCCTGTACTGAGGCATAAAAAGTTTGCAAGACCAATGGGCCTCTCTTTCCAATGATGGCCGACTAGGCCATCTTCTGATACATATGCAGCTAGAAACACGAGCTCTGGGGGTGGGGGTACTGGTTAGTTCATATTGTTGTTCCACCTATAGGGTTGCAGATCCCTTTAGCTCCTTGGGTACTTTCTCTAGCTCCTTCATTGAGGACCCTGTGTTCCATCCAATCGCTGACTGTGAGCATCCACTTCTGTGTTTGCTAGACTACAGCATAGCCTCACAAGAAACAGCTATATCAGGGTCCTTTCAGCAAAATCTTGCTAGTGTATGCAATGGTGTCAGTGTTTGGAGGCTGATTATGGGATGGATCCCCGGGTATGGCAGTCTCTAGATGGTCTATCCTTTTGCCTCAGCTCCAAACTTTGACTCTGTAAGTCCTTCCATGGGTGTTTTGTTCCCAATTCTAAGAAGGGGCAAAGTGTCCAACTTTGGTCTTCATTAGTTTCCCAGTTTGAATGATTTTTTGGTATTTTATGAGAATGAAAAAAAATTTTTTTTTTCAAGACAGGGTTTCTCTGTATAACCCTGGCTGTTCTGGAACTCACTCTGTAGAAAAGGCTGGCCTCAAACTCAGAAATCCACCTGCTCTGCCTCCCAAGTGCTGCGATTAAAGGTGTGCAAAAATTCTTTTTTATTGCTCATAACCATGAGGCATATAGACACATGTCCCACTTATGTCAGGTCATTTTTTGTGCAAAGCATCTGTGTTCATCACCCAGCAGGCACTAGTCCACCACAGGATTCCTCCAAGAGGAAATGACTGCAATGGTCCCTTTAAGTCTGGGAAGTAAACATCAGAGCATTTGAAATCTGCTTTCTGAACAGGAGAGCAGAGTATCCCTTAAATGCAAAAGATGAAAGCCACCGGGTTTCTCTGTAGAGTCCCCAGAAGGAAGGAAAGGCCAAGCTCCATGGCTGTCTTATCTTCCTGGGTATGTCAGCCCTAGGATACAAATAATCCCTGCATTATGGATCCCTGAAGCACGGAAAAGGAAGGCAAAGGATGAATCCTTTAATTATCTGCGTTTAATTAATATGATTAGGAATTTCATAACATTTACCTTTCTTTCAAAATATGAGATTCTATGACTCTCAGAATCTCTGCTCTCTAGACTAGATCTAAATGCTGGTGTAAATCTTTTGGATGGTAATTAGATGATTTGAGTCCATGGTAAATAGTTGGAGGTACAAACTTCATTAATTATAAAATAAATCCCCAAACTTATTGTTTTGCAGTTATTTTCCCACCTCAACTGAGATTTCAGATATTCATTATCTATAACACAAGCAGGACACTCAGGTGTGGTCACTATATGATACTGTGAAGACAAAAGGCCTGTTGTTTCTCCTATTCTGGGGAACACCTGAGTGAAGCTAAGCATATTCAGGAAAACTAATAACATCTTTCTGAACAGTTAATTCACAAAAGAAGGAAAAAAAGTAGCTAAAATATATCTCAAAAATGTTAATTGTCTTCAGCAATTAGGGAATTCAAAAATCAAAAGATCTTTCAGAGTTCATTTACCATAGTTAAAATGACAAAAGTCAACAAAGAACTAAAAACAAATGCTGGAACGGGTATGGGGAAAGAGAATCCTCATTATTTACCATTGATAGTTCAAAACTGCAAATCAGTGTAGACTATTAAGTCAATGTTTAAATGGACATAATACTTCAAGTGAACAAAGGAATGAGTAATCTAACAGAGACAGTGGAGTGGGCTAAGCCTCTCCAGGAATTGTAACAAATTCTGTATTCCAAGACTGAATGCAGGAAAGAAGTGAGGTGTGTTGAAGATGATGGAAGAAAATCTCGATGCCAGCTGGAGCCTGTGAAGAAATGGGCATGAGTGAATTTGTCTTCAGAGAAAGGAGACAAAAAGGAGGACATGTGGTAGTATAAAGAAAGATTATGCAGCCCCTTTAAGGTACATCAAAAATTTATATTTCAGAAACAGACAATCATACAATAAATTTGGTATTTAAAAAATAAATAAGTTCTGGATTCTGTGTAGGAGATAGAGTGCAGGTTAATTAATACACTACTGTAGGAGAGTTGGAAAAATTGTCAGTTTCTGTTCTGATGGCAAAAATTGATGTGGAAAAAATAAGCCACTAATTATTTTTTTTCAAATAGTTTCTTGGTCCTTGCCAAAGGAACAATAGAAATATTATCAAGAAAGCTGCTTTTTCCAATATTTCATGCTGAGACAGTTGGATAGCCATGCATGAAGCAAATGTAATCTGTATCTTTGTGTGCCTACCTGTAATCCTAGCTCTTGGGAGGCCAAGACAGGAGGATTGCTCTAAGTTTAAGACCATTCAGGTTACACAGTAAAGCTTTGTCTCAAAATACAATGAAACATCTATAGAGTTTGTAGACTCTTCACTGAAATGCAGTCAAAAGAGACCAGAGACCTTCAAGTAAAAAAAAAAAAAAATCCTAGAAGAAAACAAAAGAGAAAATCTTAGTGGCTTTGGATGTGATGAAGTATTAGTAACACATATAACCCATAAATGAAATTATTAGTAGGTCAAACTTCATTAAAATGGAAAGCAGAAAGAGGGCTAGTCTAGATTGGTGGGAAATATGTACATACAACACAGTTGTTGAAGTGCTATTTCAGAAAAGCACACAACAATTTTTAAAATTCAGCCATAAGGAAGTGAAAACTTCTACTTACACAATGAGAACAGATACCTAAACTTGGATGATGGGCATATGGTAAAATAATAATCCATAGAATGATGGTTTATTTGTCATTAGGGAATTAAAAATACAATCACAATGACTTCATGCTACTCTTCTCTTATTCTTGTAAAACTAAATATACTCCCACCACACAGAAGGGATCATGCCCTTTGGTATTTACTAAAATCAAAGTACACTGTTTGTTCATGAATATGAATATAGATCAGCACCTAATAACCTAGGTGTGGTAGTGTGTGCCAGTAATCTCAGATACATAAAGCAGAGGCAAGAGACCCGAAGTTTAAGGTCATTTTCGGTTGCCTAGTGAGGTAGAAAATACGATGGATGACCCTTTCTCAACTCCAACAAGCAAACTGATAAAATAAAACAAAATCCAATAAAAACAAGCTCCTGGTAATCATATGTATACCCCAAACCTTACACATGATGTTGATAACAGCTTTGTTTGTATTTGACAAAATTTAAGAGGAAAGAAGGTATACTAAATGAGACATGTGGTGCACACAAACATGAAAAAGTTGTTTTGCAGGAAGAGGAAATGAATTAATGAATCAGGCAGAAGCTGTAAAGGAGCTTGCCCAAGTAGTGTTGTGGAGTGGGACAGTGCAGCATGGAAAAACTGCATACTTATGTCACTCAAGCCTGATGATACTCTGAAAAGGCAAAACTATGGGGTATCTAAAATATGAGCACTCACCAGTGGCTGTGGGTTTTCTTGCCTATTTGCCAAACACTGCAGAATGTGCAAACTGAGATAATCCTAAGATGAGCTATGTGCATAAATGGTGTTATAACAAATATAATCTCTGTTGTGGGGAGAGTTGGATATACTGGAGGAGGTGTTATATAGAGATATCCTGTTAATTGTGCTCAATTTTACTGAGAACCTAAATTATCCCTTACAATAAGTGATTTAAAAACAAAACCAACCAATCCAATGACCAACCCATAAAACCAAAAAGTTACAAAGCTACCTCCATATTCATTACAGTCCCTATTTAAAACATAAATGACAGTCTTCACAGAAAATATTTTAAAAATCTAAAAGTCACGTGTACTCACAAAAGACCAAGACATATAACCGAGTAGAAAAAAATCAAAACATCCTACTTTAAAACATACCCCAAAGTTGAAAAGAAAGAAAGAAAGAAAGAAGGAAAGAAAAGAAAAAAAGAAAAGAAAAGAAAAGAAAAGAAAAGAAAAGAAAAGGAAAGGAAGGAAAAGTAGTTCTGACTAAATCTCAGCACCTAGACCAGCAGAACAGGAGGTAGAGTTTAAATAGGTGCCTGTGTTCATCAGCTGGTGATTTGGCAAATGTGCCAAAAAACATACATTGCAGAAAAGACAGACGTTTTATTAAATGATGTTGGAAAACTAGATACACATGTGCAAAAGAAAGAATATCAATTCTTCTTACTTTATTAACAAGCATAAAAGTTGCATTATATGGATTGAAAAGTTAGAAATATATGCATAAGTTTGTGTGTGTGTGTGTGTGTGTGTGTGTGTGTGTGTGTGTGTGTGTATGAAATAGCAGTGAAAAAAGAAGCCAAAATTTAAAAGAGAGTAGGGAGTGTTATATGGGATGTTCTGTGGGAAGAAAGGAACAGTAGAAATGTAATCATATCATAATTTCAATATCAAAACTAAATTGAATAAATACATAAAGATAAATTTAATCTCTATGAAATATGAAAACTATAAAATGAATACAATAAGAAATTATCAGGAAACCTCAAGAAACTGATTAGTATAGGCAGACATGTTTCAGATGAGAATTTACAAGCATGTACAATAGTCAGAGTCAATCACATCACACCAATTCCTTGTATCAGGGAACCCACTCATAGATTTAAGAACTGATTGTGCCAAGATATTTACAAAACTACTGGCCAAGAATTCATATACACAATTGCTTAATTAACTCAGCGGTCAAAAAGATTTAAGAAGACTATAAAACGAGAATAATATGATTATAAGTAGGCTGAAATTCTAAATAGTTGTTTCTCAAAAGGAGGCACATAATGACCAATACATATAGAAAAAAATACTAAATATAATCAATTAGCAGGAAGGTACAACTCAAAAACACAATGACATATCGCCTAACCAATATGAAAATGATCATTAACAAAATAGAAAACTACAGAGTTTGGGGAGGATTCATAGAATGAATAATGCATAAACTGTTAGGAAGATTACAAGTTGTTACTTAGAAATTACTACGGAGATTCCTCAAGAAAGTAAAAACAGAACTACTGTGTAATCTATCCATCCTATTCCAGACTAAAATTGAAATAATTTCATCAAATAAGTATACACTTCCACATATCTATCATAGCAAAGTTTATAGGAGCCATCATATAGATCAAACTAAGGTGCCCATCAATGTGAGAACCTATAAAGAAAAAAAATACATATAAACATATATGTGGGCTATAATTCAGTCATAGAAAGAAAGTATGTCAGCATGGATGTCAATGGAGGGTATCACAAAAATTAAAATGAGTAATTTACAGAAAGGCAAACAGCATTTCTCCCTTGCTTTACAGACGCTAAAGTACTTGTCCTCTTAGGAAGATACTGTGATGTTTGTGATCACTGGAGACAGCCAAAGGAGTTCGGAGGAAGCTGATGTGTTAGATTATTAACTCCCCAAAACACATTTAGGATGGCAGGGATAATTAGAGCTCTCTAGCACAAATATCACAAAAGTTTGTAACAAGTTGTGATACATTTTAAACAAATGAGAAAAGTTTAAAGAAGTGATTATTATGTATTCTATACATACATCATATTTTGCTACATTAATTTAATATGTACATATATTTTACAATAATCACATATTTTCTAAATTTTTGGAACTAGTAGATAAAGAATTTTGTAGAAGCTAGACAAACCTTGCTACCTGATTAGAAAAATGGTCAGTGTTGGTGAAAGCATATGTCTTCTTTGCACCTGGCTAGGCAGCTGGCTAGATTGGATGCTCTCTCTGCCACCGGGCCAACAAGAAGACAGAGAAAGAGGGGAAGACAACATGAAAGAGAAACTCTTAGGAAATCAATTAAATCTCATTCTACTTTTCTCACATTGAATTTGGAGAATGCTAAGAATTCAAATGTTTTCACACTTTCATTTATTTTCATTTGCAGGTTCTTATATCCTAATACTTCCACAAAAAAAAATATAAGCCACTTAGAGGGCAGGCATTAAACATTCTTCGTAGAAAAATATAAAGCAAAATAATATGTCTGTATAAATAAAATATGTTGGGAAAAAAAAGAGGTGGAGCCTGAATCCTAGGTCCAAACCTACCATGTGTGATTGTTGGCGAATAAGGAAATTGTTTAATAACTTAATTGACAGATGGTAATGAGAAATATTAACACTGTCTTTCAGTATGGGGCAAAATGCTAGTCTTCATATGCTTCAAAGAAGTCTGAGGATTATATTCTGAGTTTTCTCACCCTTGAACATGGTTTTGACAGCCACCTCTAAAAGTAATGTTGTGGGTGTGCAATAACACTGAATGCACATTAAAAATGTCAGTTTCATAGACATCTCTTACAATCATCTAGAGCTGATGACAGAAGCCCTTCTCTTCATCGAGAGATTGCTTAGTGTTTACAAATTTTCTAGATTTGATCCTTTGGGAAACACATTCTAGGTAGCCCAGTGTGCATACATTCCAAAGCCTGATATTGTTTATGTTTCTTTTCCATTGTCTTTTTATTCCCCTCCTTTGATTGTAACTTTGACAAAAGTAATTTTTAGACTTAACTGCAGATCATGAAAATTATAATACATTAGGAGGGTAGTTAAATTATTAATATTGGTGTTAAAAATTATAAGATATTGAATGTGAGAGATATGAGAGAAATACCCATCTTTACACACATGTGTATAAAGAGAGAAGAGAGAACATTGAAGAGAGAAGAGAGAAGAGAGAAAAGAGAGAGAAGAGAGAAGAGAGAAAAGAGAGAGAAGAGAGAAGAGAGTGAGAAGAGAGAAGAGAGAGAAGAGAGAAGAGAGAGAAGAGAGAGAGAGAAGAGAGAGAGAAGAGAGAAGAAAGAGAGAAGAGAGAGAAGAGAAAGAAAAGAGAGAGAAGAGAGTGAGCAGAGAGAAGAGAGAGAAGAGAAAAGAGAGAGAAGAGAGAAGAGAGAGAGAAGAGAGAGAGAATAGAGAAGAGAGAGAAGAGAGAGAAGAGAGAGAAGAGAGAAGAGAGAAGATAGAAAAGATAAAAGAGAGAGAAGAGAGAGAGAAGAGAGAAGAGAGAGAGAGAGAGAAGAGAGAGAGAAGAGAGGTGACAGGGATTATTGAGATCAAAACAGCAAGATTGGAGAAAACACTGCAAACCTTTAGAAAACTGTCTTCTGGCTTCTCTGAAACAATACAAATGTTAAAGCAAACAGACTGGAGACTAAGAAGTCTCCAGTCAATCAAGGTTATGTCTGAAGATATTTGGTTCAGTCTATGCCTCAGGTGAAACAGTTTAGGCCAAAATGAGGAAGACGGTGTAATGGACTCTGTATTCTCTATGATTGGCTCAGTAATAAATATGGTCCTAAGATTCAGTAAGGAAAGGCCACAGGCCAGAATGTATTGACCAGATCTGTAGATTTTCCTTATTATTCACCTGCCTCTCATAAGTCTGCCTGCAAGCAGTACTTGAGGCAGCATAGCTAAGCAATGTGTGAAAAGGTTACTCTGTATAAATGAGAAATGGATCAACTCATAATTTTTAAAACACGTGAAACACATGTTCCCCAGGTAAGACCTTGCACTTCAAATGTCAGGCCAGGGTGAAATCCAAAAGGCAAACTATGAAGTTCTGGAAATAGAGTTCATAATGGAAATGTTGACAGGCTCTTGGAGACACTGTGGTATACAAAATTTAATATGTCGCCGTGTTTTACAAGATTTTACTGGCAAGGAAGTAAATTAAAACACTTAGCATCTCCCACTTCACCAAATTGCTTCTCTCCTCCACCATGTGTTAGCATTTGCTACAGTGCTTCCTTTATAAGCATTCTTGTTATTGTCACAGCCACACACATTCTCAACTCTGCACTCACGTTTGCTTTCCAAAGCACTAAAATGTGTATCGGGGCATTTTCGTGCAATCTTATTCACATTTTCTGAAGGCTTGTGAAGTTATAAGAGTTCTGGTTGGGAAAGGCTTAAGTTGTTTGCATAATTATATAGTCTACATAAATAATGCTGATCATTAAAGTGCTTTCTAGGAAAAGCTTTTCAAAAAAGCCTTTTAAAAAAGAAACATTCCCATTATAGATATTTGTATAAATTAGAGGGGTGGGGGAGATAGCTTTGTTAGAAGAAATACATTTAGAACCTCTGAAAAACTAGGACTACAGCTGGAGTGTTTTAACAATAGCATCAAGTGGGGGATGATTTCCTAAGTCAGTAGTAACTAAACAAGATGTATATGAACAGATAGCTGTTAAATTAGACTGGGTCTTTAGACTGGGTCTCTAAAGCTAAGAAATATCTTGTGTCTTTAATGGCCATTTACAGTCATGATGTGTTAACGGAGAGCCAGTGGGAAACTGGCTAAAGTGCAGTTCACATGCCTTTCTGGAAGGAAAAGGGTCTTTTGCCCTATTAGTACAGAGACAATTTTTTAATGCCTTCACAAATTCTATTTCTCAGTATTGCAGAGTGAGAAGAAAGGGATGTACTTCCAAATCATCAACTGAAATAAAATTCTGAGGATCCGACATGTATTGCCTAGTATAGTACTCTTTTTACTAAGTTTGATGAACTAGGTAGATGTGCCTATTCTGAAGAAGCCTGGCACAAACAGCTGTAAGAAGAACACATGAACTCTCTTTTCTGCACAGGACTCCTTTGGGCAGGGACTAACTGCCTATACATGAGAAACAGATCACATGCTCACAGAGAGCAAGACAGCAAGGCTTGTGGCTCTCTTCTCCACAGGAAAAGACTATTTCTTCATGAGTTTCTCTTATATTAGGTCCTTCCAGGGAATAACATTATATTAAGTCTTGTCTGTTTTACAGAATTATTCATTATGTGTTCCTAGTGCTCCCTAACCTCTCTGCTAAGTATTACAAGGATATGGCTGCAACATCCTTGCAGGATAAATCTACTGCCCCCCTACTCCACTGTCTAGCTGGAGAAACTAAGCCACGCATGGTATACATTCACACAGGAAGTAAACAGCTAGAGCTAGGCTCCAAGTCATGGCTGTCTCTGAACACTGCTAACTACCAGGTCACTCCCTTCAGCTAATAGAATTTGCAGACGGTTGACACCCCAGGGAAGCTAAAACAGATGCCCCTGTGATCAGTCCATTTTCTTTTATTAAGTCATTGACCAGTGGCCGAAAATGCATTTGTGTAGTTACATTATGAAGATACAGTGGTGCATGCTCTGTATTTTGACAAGTTATAGACAGCAAAAAAGAGGTTAGAACTTCTTATAACATATGGGCTAAAGATACCCGAAAGCAGATAATTAGGATTTTCTGTTTAAAAAATCTAAGTGTTAGCAAGAGAGATGAGAAGATGAAACATACAAACTAAATATCTAAATAAATAGATAACAACAATGTGTGTGCTTAGCAGCCTTTCTTTAAAACTGATGGTTTAGAAAAAAAATGGGAATGGGTGGGTAGGGAAGTGGGGGGGAGGGTATGGGGGACTTTTGGGATAGCATTGGAAATGTAATTGAGGAAAATATGTAATAAATAAATAAATAAATAAACAAACAAACTGATGGTTTAGGCAGATTCAGTTATTTACATGAGTTCAAAGATACAGGCACAGGCCAGACTTCTAAGAGCCTTTAACCCACTAGCAAGAGTTCCTCTTTTTCTATGGTGTGCTTATGTGGTACAGCATCATATATCAGGGACATGGAGTTCAAAATTTTTGTTTAATTGATGGTATTAAATTCTAGCTTCTGATATTTAGGTTCAGATAAAAGGAGGATCTTGGGCCTGCCGTGATCAATTTATATGCTCATGTTCTGACTCAGTGATTGCTTTTCTAATGATTTTTCTATAGAGCTTATCAAATATATTCTATATGAGATTCCACAAAATACAAAAATACACATTAATGTGCCACTGGAAATTAGAAGCGAAATATCGGTGTAGGAATGGCAAATCATGGACTACTATATAACAATCAAAAAGTAAACGTATATAAGGAAACATAGAAATAGCTTCAAGATACATCACTAAGTAACAAAATAAGCCAAATAACAATATTTCTTGTTAAAATAATAATGTTTTATGTTAAAACATAACCAATAAAGACAGGTTGTAGATTAGTGTTTTCTCAGAG